>NC_044301.2:14543113-14727832 GCF_004027225.2 Strigops habroptila
AATGACTGGAAAAAGGGGCAAGTGGAAGACCCAGGAAACTACAGACCAGTCAGTCTCACCTCTGTACCTGGCAAGATCATGGAGCAGATTCTCCTGGAAACCATGCTAAGGCACACGAAAAACAATGAGGTGGTTGGTGACAGCCAACATGGCTTCACTAAGGGGAAATCCTGCCTGACCAATTTGGTGGCCTTCTATCATGGGGCCACAGAACTGATGGATAAGGGCAAATCAGTTTACGTCGTCTACCTGGACTTGTGCAAAGCGTTCCACACTGTCCCTTATGTCATCCTTGTTTCTAAACTGGAGGGACACCAATTTGATGGATGGACCACGAGGTGGATAAAGAATTGGCTGGATGGCCGCACGCAGAGAGTTGCAGTCAATGCTCAATGTCCAACTGGAGACTGGTAACAAGTTGTGTCCCTCAGGGGTGTGTTGGGACTGATCCTGTTCAACATCTGTGTGGTGACATGGATACTGGAATTGAGTGCTCCCTCAGCAAGTTTGCGGATGACATCAAGCTGTGTGGTTCGGTTGATACGCTGGAGGGAAGGGATGCCATCCAGAGGGACCTTGACATGCTTGAGAGGCAGGCCAAAGTCAACCTCATGAAGTTCAACAATGCGAAGTACGAGTCCTGCACCTGGGTGGGCAATCCCAGGCACAGCTACAGGTTGGGCAGAGAAGTGATTAAGAGCAGCCCTGCAGAGAAGGACTTGGGGTGTTGGTGTTGGTTGACATGAAATTGAACATGAGCTGGCACTGTGTACTTGCAGCTCAGAAAGTCAACCATATCCTGGGCTGCATCAAAAGAAGCGTGACCAGCAGGTCGAAGGAGGTGATCCTGCCCCTCTACTCTGCTCTCGTGAGACCCCACTTGGAGTACTGTGTACAGTTCTGATGTCCTCAACATAAGAAGGACATGGAGCTGTTAGAGCAAGTCCAGAGGAGGGCCACGAGGATGATCAGGGGGCTGGAGCACCTCCCATATCAAGGCAGGCTGAGAAAGTTGGGGCTGTTCAGCCTGGAGAAGAGAAGGCTGCGTGGAAAACTCATAGCAGCCTTCCAGTATCTGAAGGGGGCCTACGAGGATGCTGGAGAGGGACACTTCATCAGGGACTGTAGCAATAGGACAAGGGGTAATGGGTTCAAACTTAAACAGGGGAAGTTCAGGTTAGATATAAGGAAGAAGTTCTTTACAGTGAGGGTGGTGAGGCACTGGAACAGGTTGCCCAAAGAAGTGGTAAATGCTCCGTCCCTGGCAGTGTTCAAGGCCAGGTTGGACTGAGGCTTGGGCAACATGGTCTAGGGTGAGGCATCCCTGCCCATGGCAGGGGGGTTGGAACTAGATGATCTTAAGGTCCTTTCCAACCCTAAGCATTCTATGATTCTATGATACTAATGAACAAAGTCTGGGAAATTAACAGGAGGAACTGGAGCTCTGTGCCCAGTCAGAAAGCTATGATATCATAGGAATAACTGAAACATGGTGGAATAACTCACATGATGGATATAGGCTTTTTCATAAGGAAGGGCAGGGAAGAAAAGGAAGATGTGTCGTGCTCTATGTTAAGGAGAACCTCAAATGCGCAGAAGTCAGCTAGAGTGATTGCGGGATCCCTATTGAATGCCTCTGGGTCAAGGTCAGAGGGGTTCTTTGCCAAGGGTGATCTTACGGTAGGCGTCTACTACTGACCTCCAAACCATGATGAAAAGGCCAATGAAACAATATTTGGGTCTCTGAAGCAAGCCTCAACTCAGCTGAACTGGGTTCTTATGGGTGACTTCAACTGCCCAGGACATTTGTTGGAAGAACAACACAGCAGCCCATGTCATCCATCAAGTTCCTGGAATGCGTGGAGGACTGATTCCTCACTGTCCTGGGTTCAGCTACAGCAGTCATTTTCTCCTTCTTAGTAGCTGGTGCAGTGCTGTGGTTTTTTTTAACTTTCAGCCTGGGAACAACGCTGATAACACCGATGTTTTCAGTTGTTGCTAAGTAATGTTTATTCCAACCAAGGACTTTCTCAGTCTCATGCTTTGCCAGGGAGGAGGGGAAGCCCGAGAGGAAGCAGAGGACAGGACACCTGACCCAAACTGGCCAAAGGGGTATTCCATACCACAGCACGTCATGCCCAGTATATAAACCGGGGGGGAGTTGCCTGGAAGGGCAGATCACTGCTTGGGTCGGGCTGGTATCGGTCGGCGGGTGGTGGGCAATTGTATCCTCTCCCCTTGTTATTCACTAATCATTATTATCATTGGTGGTAGCAGTAGTGTTTGTATTATACCTTAGTTGCGGGACTGCTCTTATCTCAACCCGTGGAGTTACATTCTTCCGATTCTCTTCCCCATCCCTCTGGGAGCAGGGGGAGGAAGAAGTGGGGAGTGAGCAAGCGGCTGCATGGTTCCGAGTTACCGGCTGTGCTCAAACCACGACAGTTCTTTGTGGTGCCCAACGCGGGGTACGAAGGGTTGAGATAATGACAGATCTGGCCAGAGTGTGTCTAATCATATTTGTGATAAGCATTCATTGTTACTACTCATCACAATGGTGATTATTTGGCTCTCAGAGTTGTTGTGCTTTGATCTCAGAGTTTCAGCATGTTGTACCTTACTTACAGCCACTATTTGCTGTTTAGTGTTTATCGGCTGAGGGGGCCTGGGCTAAGGTTCTTGTTTCACTGTACTTCAGGGTTATGACTTGCAATACAATAGACTCATTGATCATGAAACTGTTCTGGCTTGCACTTCCGGTGTGGCCATCGCCTCTATACTTTGGGAGGTATATAATGAAATATTTAGCAATTGCATATCTTTTTTTTTTCTCCTCGGGGGGTCAACCTACGAAGGGGGCATTCCCTTACACTCCCTACTCCCCCACCAGCCTATTTGCACAGCAGTTGAGAGTTCAGAAGGTTTTGGATGGCCTTTGAATACCCTTGAAACCTGCCTGCTGATTGTGCTGGGGATCAGCATGTTGGCACACATATCGAGTGTGTTTTACCCATGGCCATCCCACCCTGGGAACACCCTATTTTGGCTGATCTCGAAAGTTAAGCAGTATCGGGTTCAAATCTGGTCTAGGGTTAGACGACGATATAGGAGGACCACCAAGAGATTTTCCCTGAGGGCTGGACAGTCATGAGTGGCAGGGTGTGTGGGATAGTATGGGCAAGTATCTAGGCCAGTGGGCCCCTCCAGTGCTTTCGAACTTCACCCCCTGAACAAGTGCAACATCCGGAAAAAACTAGTAAAAACACTTAAAAGAGGTGTGCTGTCGTCCTGGTTTATACCAGAGAGGGACAAATCATGGCAACGTGCTGGGGCTTGGCCTACGCCTACAGGAGCCCTGCTCACACTATCCAGCACCTTCAAAGGGAAAAAAATGTCTCTGGATCTGATGGCAAAGCAACAGACAACGCAGCTACTCCAGCTACAAGCACAGCAGCTACTCAAACCCTGACCACAACAGACAACGGAGCTACTCCATCTTCAAATACAGCAGCTACACCAACCCCAGCAACAAGCACAGCAGATACTCAAACCCCGACAGCAACAGACAATGCTGCTGTTGGTGTTACTCAACTCCCAAGCACAACAGCTGCACCAGCCCTGGCAACAGACACTGCAGCCACTCCAACCCTAGGGGCAGATGCTGCAGCCACTCCAATCCTAGTGGCAGCCACTGCAGTCACTCCAACCACAGTGACAAACATTGCAGCTAAACCAAATGGCCAATTTGTGACAATATCTGTTGCCCCGTAAGCAAAAGCAAACGAGAGGCACAAAGAGCAACCCATGAAGCGAAGAAAGATGAAGTCCCAATGCACTTACTACAGGGGACAGCATCTGAACAAGACATATTACTACATGGATCACAGGAAGAAGAAGAAGAGATGACTTCTTGACCCCGGACCTTGACCGAGCTGCGGAATATGCCGAAAAGATTTAACCCGTCATCCAGGGGAGCACATTGTCACCTGGTTGCTCCGATGCTGGGACAATGGGGCCGACGGTCACGAACTAGAAGGTAGGGAAGCCAAGCAGCTGGGATCACTTGCTAGGGAAGGAGGAATTGACAAAGCGATTGCAAGAGAGAAGCGAGCCCTCAGCCTTTGGAGGCGGCTCCTGGCAGCTGTGAAGGAAAGGTTTCCCTACAAAGACGTTATTACGAGTCGCTCAGCCCAAATGGACCCAACGATAGAGAAAGGCATCCAGTCCCTGAAGGAATCAGCCCATTCTAGAGATGATCTATCGGAGGCCGGATGCCAGGAACACATCCGTAGATCCAGATGAAGTCGAATGTACACAACCCATGTGGCAGAAACTTACACGGAGTGCACCATCATCATATGCCCACACACTGGCATCAATGACCTGGAATGACGGAATATCACCAACAGTGGATTGCCTGATTCGTCAACTCTGAGAGTTTGAAGGACAATCTCACCCCTTCCCTCCTTTCAGCTGTGGAAAAACTGTCTCAGGAGTTCAAACAATTGAGACACGATCTATCCAATCTATGCAGCTCCCCATGTGTACCAACCCATGTCTCAGCTATTAAAAGGGAGCCCTATTGCCCGAGAGACAAGACATAGGAGGTACATGCCACAGGCCACCCTATGGTTTTGCCTGTGGGATCACTGAGAAGACATGAGAAAGTGCGATGGAAAACCTACCTCAGTTCTGGAGCAACGGGTGCGTGAACTGAAGAGGAGAACAATGGTCAAGGATGATCCTCCCAGGAAAGCTGCTGCTCCAGTCTCTGGTGGAGCAGTTTCCCAGATGGAGTGAAAAGAGCTGATTTTACTCCAGCTCCTGTGATAAGGAATACTAATCCCTTTCTACAAGACAGAAGTGGAGAATTTTATGATCACTATTAGAGGGGCCCTGCCTCCAGCCAGGTGGAGGAGAGGGATAATCGGGTTTACTGGACTGTGTGGATCAGATGGCCTGGCACATCAGTCTCACAGAAGTATAAGGCTCTAGTAGGTACCGGTGCACAGTGTACCCTGATGCCATCAAGGTTATCAAGGGGTGGAACACATTTCTATTTCTGGAGTGACAGAAGGGATCCCAAGCGTTAAACTATGCTGGAAGCTGAAATCAGCCTGACTGGAGGACAGTGGCAAAAGCACCCCATTGTGACTGCGTCCAGGGGCTCCATGCATCCTTGGCATAAACTATCTCAGGAGAGGGTACTTCAAAGACCCAAAGGGTATAGATGGGCTTTTGGTGTAGCTTCCATGGAAACAGAGGAAATTAAGCAGCTGTCCACCTTGCCTGTCTCTCAGAGGATCCTTCTTTGTGGGGTTGCTGAAGGTCGAAGAAGAAACAAGGGCCAATTGCGACCACAACAGTGCACCGGCGGCAATATCGCAACCAAGCGAGACTCCTTGATTCCCATCCATAAGCTGATCCGCAGACTGGAGAGCCAAGGAGTGATCAGCAGGACCCGCTCACCCTTTAATAGCCCCATATGGCCAGTGCAAAGTCTAATGGAGAGTGGAGATTAACAGTAGACTATCGTGGCCTGAACGAAGTCACACCACCATTGAGTGCTGCCGTACCGGACATGTTAGAACTTCAATATGAACTGGAGTCAAAGGCAGCCAAGTGGATGCCACAATTGACATTGCCAATGCATTTTTCTCAATCCTTTTGGCAGCAGAATGCAGGCCACAGTTTGCTTTCACTTGGAGGGGCGTCCAGTACACTTGAACCGACTGCCCAGGGGTGAAACACAGCCCTACATCTCCATGGATTGATCCAGACTGCACTGGAACAGGGGCAAGCTCCAGAACACCTGCAATACATTGATGACATCATCGTGTGGGAGTGATACAGCGGAAGAAGTTTTTGAGAAAGGGAGGAAGATAATCCAAATCCTGCTGAAAGGCCGGTTTTGCCATAAACGGAATAAGGTCAAGGGACCTGCACAGGAGATTCAATTTTTTGGGAATAAAATGGCAAGATGGACGCGACCAGATCCCCACAGACGTGATCAACAAGATAACAGCAATGTCTCCACCAACTAACAAGAAAGAAACACAAGCTTTCTTAGGTGTTGTGGGGTTCTGGGAGAATGACATCCAAATTACAGTCTGATTGTAGCCCCTCTCTACCACATGACCCGGAAGAAGAATGATTTCAAATGGGGCCCTGAGCAACAACAAGCCTTTGAAAAAATTAAACGAGAAATAGTTCATGCAGTAGCCCTTGGACCAGTCCGGGCCGGGCCAGATGTGAAAAATGTTGCTCTATACCGCAGCTGGGAGAATGGTCCCTACCTGGAGCCTCTGGCAGAAAGCTCCAGGGGAGACCCGAGGTCAACCCTTGGCTTTGGAGTCGGGGATATAAAGGATCCGAGGCCAGCTTACCCCACTGAAAAGAAGATACTGGCAGCCTATGAAGGGGTTCGAGCTGCCTTCAGAAGTGATCGGCACTGAAGCACAGCTTCTCCTGGCACCCTGGTGGCCTGTGCTGGGCTGGATGTTCAAAGGCAGGGTGTCCCCTACACATAATGCAACCGATGCTACACGGAGTAAGTGGGCCGCATTAATTACACAACAAGGAAATTACACAATTAATTACACAACATAGGAAATCCCAGTTGTCCAGGAATTCTAGAAGTCATCATGGACTGGCCAGAGGGCAAAGATTTTGGGATGTCACCAGAAGAGGAGGTGATGCGTGCTGAAGAGGCCCCACCATATAATGAACTGTCAGAGAGTGAAAAGCAATATGCCTTGTTTACTGATGGGTCCTGCCCTATTGTGGGAAAGCATCAGAGATGGAAGGCAGCTGTGTGGAGTCCCCTGCAACAAGTTGCAGAAACTGCTGAAGGAGAGGGTGAATGGAGTCAGTTTGCAGAGGTGAAAGCCATCCAGATGGCCTTGGACATTGCTGAACGAGAAAAATGGCCAGTACTTTATCTCTCTACTGACTCATGGATGGTGGCAAATGCCCTGTGGGGGTGGTTGCAGCAATGGAAGCAGAGCAACTGGCAACGCAGAAGTAAACCCATCTGGGGCTGCTGCATTGTGGCAAGATATCTCTGCTCGGGTGCAGAACCTGGAGGTGAAGGTACGCCACGTAGATGCTATGTACCCAAGAGTCGGGCCACTGAGGAACACCACAACAACCAGCAAGTGGATAAAGCTGCTAAGATTGAAGTGTCTCAGATGGACTTAGATTGGCAACATAAGAGTGAATTGTTTTTAGCCCGGTGGGCCCATGACACCTCAGGCCATCAAGGCAGAGATGCAACATATAGATGGGCTTGTGATCAAGCGGTGGACTTAACAATGGACACTATTGCCCAGGTTATTCATGAATGTGAAACATGTGCTGCAATTAAGCAAGCCAAGTGGTTAAAGCCTCTCTGGTATGGAGGACGATGGCTGAAGTACAAGTATGGGGAGGTGAGGAGAGACGACAATGGACCCTACACGATTCAATGTGAATCAAGCAGAAGCCACTTTATTGTTCCCACGATCCCTTTATATACAGAGTTTTCTATCTCTACGTGCGGTCACACGCCTTTTGATTGGTAAAAGCCCTCTTGCACGAGGCAATCACTCGGCTCAGTAAGTGTCCTTAATGGATCACCTAATTCCTGGTGTTTCTTCCCATGTATCCGACTGCAGATGTTTTCTTCCTCTTATCTTCTTCTTGGTATGCAGCTACGTGTTTAGAAGAAGCTCTCTGATGGCTGGTTCACATCCTCTTATCTTCTTCTTGGTATGCAGCTGCATGCTTAGAAGAGGCCCTCATATGGCTGGCACATCACATGTCCACTGTCCTCCAAATACGACCCCACAATTCCCCCTTTTCTCTTTGAACCAGCCAAACTTTCTTCAAGGAATTAGTAATCATGTTAGACACTCCCTTTAAGATATAGGGAACGGATTAACAATGCAATCACAATTATACTTAAAGTTACAATGCCTTGTTTACAAAGATCTAAAAGGCCATCCTGTTATGCCCCCAACCCCTTAACCACTTATCTAAACCTGAATTGACCACCGTTAGTTTGTTCATGTTGTCTTTTATCTCCTTGAGACTTTTATGAATTGACTTCGAATGCTCAGACAGATTCATACAACACATCCCTTCAAAATCTTCATGCCCATGGACCCTGTGCTAAAAGCAAAAATCAGTTGCAGCTCTATTTTACAAAACAGCGTGTCTTATGCTATCTACATCATTAAGCATTTGTGTAAGTACTTCTGACGTTAAATTTATCTGCTTTGTGGCCCAACACCCTAACTCAGTCACGTCTCCTAATGCTTTTGCTGCAACTACTCCAGATGCAAACAAGGAGGCGATAACTCGAGACGGCACATCCCAAAATTGTACCTGATCATTACAATTGGGCCTCAGTTGTATCCTTGTTGACAAGTAATACTGAGCTCTAACTTAAACAATGTGTCATTTGACACATATCCCTTGAACCATTGTGACTGATAACCTTCTACCACGTGCGTGCCCTAGAACTTCAATAATACCATCTGACCCCACAATACTCGCAAACACACAAACTCCAAGGCTCCCAAGTTACACAATTATGGCACGGAATCCTTAGGTGCTGGGGTGTTTTCGGGTGGGTCATGCAACTTTTCTTGCCATGGCTTTACCCACTTGGCTGGTATCCATCTGGTTCCTGTATCTGTAACAACACATGCATATCCTCTTCCCCATGTGATTAACTTAACTGGTCCTTCCCAGGCCCCTGTTATCCCGTTTTTAATCATTACCTTGCATTGTTTGCTCTTAACATGCACATATTTTTGTTTACCGAATTCTGGGACATGCGTAACATATATTTGCCAAATTTCTAAAGGTCCAGTACCACGAGGATTGACTCCAGGAGCCAAGCCTCCGGTATACTGTTGACAATCGGGGCACGACTGGACAATGCCCCGGGCATCTGATTCAGACAGCCTGAATTGGCAGTGCAGTACTTTGGCTGACTGGTGGAAAAAATCATGAGACCATCTGGCTTGCGTGAACCGGTCCGTTGAGGGAGCCGCCCATAGCGGCACTACCAGCTTGTCAGCTCTCCGGTTGCCTTCCGCTAAGCCTTTGATTATTCCTGTGTGACTCCGAATATGGGTGATAAAATATTCACATTGTCTTTCTGACAGCAATAACCACAACCTCTGAAATAGTTTGTACAATACCTCATCGTTTCTCTCTTTCAGCAATGCTCGTTCTATATGTGATACAACTCCTACTACGTACAGTGAATCACAAACAACATTGACTGGTGTTGTCTTCCATTGAGCAAACACTTCTACCACGGCTGGCAACTCCAAATGTTGTGTGGAGCCTTGGCAGTCTGTTAAAACTACATCATGCCATTGCCCGTTGGCCTGCCACGTGATGGCAGCCTTTTGAGATCTTCCTTCTGTGTCTGCAAAGACTGTAACACCATCTACTGGACGTGCAGAGCTTCTAGGTTGCTCTTCTATTTGACAGGAATGTAGTACACTAAAAAACTTGTGTGGTGGATAGCGCACCTTTACTTCACCTGAATAATCCAGCAACGCCACTTGCAATAAAATACACTGGCGCAAAGCCCAAGCTAAATATTCTGCCACTAAAGGTATTATGATAAAAGATGGTTCTTTCCCTGCTATTTCAACAATTCGATTTCGCGCCCTCATGATTAATTGTGCTAGCGCCTCCATTCGTGTTGTAACTGTCCGCTTTGACTGTGCCGATAAAAACGCCCACTGTAATAACCGCAAAGGATCTCTTCCAGGAATCCATTGCAGTATTACAGCAAAAGGGTGCTGCTCGCTATTGATTATTGCTAAACCTATCCCATAATCAGGGTTCCAGCGATGGGTGTAGGCCTTATTAACTTTTACGCTAATCTGCTGTAAAGCCTCTTTGGCCTCATTTGTCAACGTCCGGGGTGCGTTTGCACCACCTCCTCCCCTGAGTAACCTCATCAGAGGTGCCAACTCCTCATTGGTAATACCGCATAGGTCCTCACCCAGTTTAAATCTCCTAACAATTTTTGTACATCATTCAAGGTGTGGATCTCCATCCGGAGTTCCACCTTTTGAGGTCGAACAACTGCTTTGTCGATTTCCCAGCCAAGATACTTCCATACTTCTGTTTTTTGTATTTTTTCAGGGGCCAATTGTAGCCCGTTTGACTGCAACACATTTTGTAATTCAACAATCAATTGGTCTCCATTCAGCTGTTTTCCGGCTATCAAAATGTCATCCATGTAATGATAAATAAGCAAGTCTGGATGCGCTTCACGTACTGGAGTAAGTGCCCAGGCCATGTAAACCTGGCACATGGTTGGTGAATTTTTCATGCCCTGCGGTAACACTACCCAGTGGTACCTTTTCATAGGTTCACTTTTGTTTACGCTCGGTACAGAAAAAGAGAATTTCTGATAATCTTCTGGATGCAGGGGAATGGTAAAAAAGCAATCATCTTTAAATCGATAATTAAAATGTCCCAATTTTTCGGAATCATATTTGGGGAGGGTAATCCAGGCTGTAACGCCCCCATATCCTCCATGACCTCATTAATTTTCCTCAGATCATGCAATAGGCGCCATTTGCCACTTCTCTTTGGAATTGTAAAAATTGGGGTATTCCAAGGGCTTGTGGTCGGTTTAATGTGACCTTTCTCTAATTGCTCCTGTCCCTTTCCAAAGCTAAAATTAAGGGATCTGGCAGAGCTCTCTTAATTCCACATTCCTTCTGCCACTCCTGCTGGTTTCTTAACGTGAAAAACATATCTGCATACATTACTTCGCTCTGTTGATATCCCATTATTGATTTTACACACACACAAGGGATCCCACAAACACATGCCACACAACTACAATACCTAAAACACAAACAAAATCCAATTAGACAAACAACTATTAAGGACACAATCACAACATACAGTGCAGCCTTAACCATATTATATCGTCAACACCAAAATCGTTACCGTGATAATCCACAAAACTAGGTCAAATACCAGCAAGTCACAAACAGAAACAAATCCAAATGTACACCAATCGAGCGCTAGCAGCTGGGTATATGCCTTTACCTACAAGATTTCTATATCTCGATTTACGGAAGGCTCCAAACAAAAGTTTAACCCACTAAAATCCAAACTTCAAACAGACTCCTGTGCAGGACGTCTCCTACGACTTACGGAATGTTAACCAAAACAAAACAATATTTACAAAAGAATACCTCCTTAAAGATGGTCCTTGTCTGCTTCCGCAGTGATCCGAGTGAGTTGAGGGGTCCCTCCGGGAAAATTCCCCGGGGGCCCTAGGGAGCCCTGTTCTCAGCGGGTCCTGCAGCCGAGCAGAGAGGGTCCCATCTGGGTTGCCAAACTGATTCGTAGAACTCGATAAGCACTTGCCAACTTAATTAGTTCGGTAACACTGCTGGCATAAATGAGTGATTTCTCCTTGTCCTTCTACTTATCAGTTAACTTCGCTACATCACCTCCTGAACCTCAGCTTAGTTTCAGCTACTCCTTAGCTACAATCCTGTTTTGGTTACAACAAATTTTGTACGAAGGTCATAAGGTTCCAAAACTATGTCAGCTACAATGATTCATCTTAGACAAGGACCCTTATTGTGTTCTTTTGGTCGGGCCTTTTTTAGGTTTGGAAAGTTTTGTTGTTATATACAAAGCCACCAAGCTTAAAGTTACTTAGAACTAAATTTTCTTATTTACAAAAGATTATATTGCATTTTGTACTTCCTTGTCTCAAATCCCCCTTTTTTCTATCATTTTGCAAATTCTTTTGCAATTTTTTTTTTTTTTTCACTAACGCATTCTGAATAATCCCTCTCCATCATCATGTTGGGTCCCCGTCAGTTTTAGCAGTTTCACCTCTCGCCTCCCCCCACCCCCTGGAGTTTCCCGCAGCTTGCTATCACGCCCTCCTCCTCCCCCCTGTGTTCTTCTCGAGCAATCTTATCTCTTTCCAAGTCCTCCACCTTTTGAAGTACTTTCTGCGCACAGTCCGGTTCCCTGTGGGGCTCGAGCGTGGATGATTTTCACAGAGACCTTGGTGGGGGAGGTGTGGATGGAGGGAGAGGTGGAAAAAGCGATGGCTGGCTCTTGGAGTGAGATGGGTCGGGTGGGACGGGCGGCAGCTCTCCCCAGGGTGGCTTTTCTACGCAAGGGTCTGGAGGCAGCGGTACGGACCAGGATTCATCCACTTCCACCCCCTCATCTTTCCGGGGATCCATCTTGTCCTCTATCGGAGGTGCTGACGGGGCAGCAGGGGAAGGGACAGGGAGCCGATCGAAAACTTTGATCTTAGACGATGGGGGCTGTAAAGCTATAAAAGCTCCGGCAGCAGTTAATCGCTCCACCCTCGTCGCTTGAAGGGTCATTAGAATCAGCTTCCAAGTTGTTGCTAGTCCCTTAGCTTCTTTGTTGCCGTCGTTTACGGCATCCTATAACCGTTCCCCAACCTTTTCCCAGGTTTCGACCTTAAAAGCAGCCTGTGGATCTGGGGGGAACCCGTTCTCTCGGCACCATATTAATAACGTTCGGAGCACAAGCTCGTCGTGTTTAATTCCTCTCTTAGAGAGTATATGCAGGAGCAGTTTCACGATCACGCTTTCTTCCTTTGTTACACTCTGCCCCATCTCTTATTACCGCCTGCTCACCTCCAAGGGTGTCCCGTTGCAACGTACATTCTTTTTCTTCACGGACCGTCCTCCGATCCGTCCCGACTCCAGTCCCGCTGGCTCGGCTCTCCAGCCGGTCCTCTCCTTCGGGGTTGCTCCCGGTACTATCGTATGACGATCACGTCGGGGTCACCAACTGAGGAGAGACGACAATGGACCCTACACAATTCAATGTGAATCAAGCAGAAGCCACTTTAATGTTCCCACGATCCCTTTATATACAGAGTTTTCTATCTCTACGTGCGGTCACGCACCTTTTGATTGGCAAAAGCCCTCTTGCACGAGGCAATCATGCAGCTCGGTAAGTGTCCTTATTGGATCACCTAATTCCTGGTGTTCTTCCCATGTATCTGACTGCAGATGTTTTCTTCCTCTTATCTTCTTCTTGGTATGCGGCTACGTGTTTAGAAGAGGCCCTCATATGGCTGGCTCATCACATGCCCACTGTCCTCCAAATATGACCCCACAGGGAGGCGTGGCAGATTGACTATATTACACTCCCACCAACCCGCCAAGGCAAGCGCAGTGTGCTTACCATGGTGGAAGCAACCACCGGATGGCTGGAAACATGCGCTGTGCCCCATGCCACTGCCCGAAACACTATCCTGGGCCTTGAGAAACAAGTCTTGCGATGACACGGCACCCCAGAGAGAATTGAGTCAGACAATGGGACTCATTTCTAGAGCAACCTTATATACACTTGGGCCAAAGAGGATGGCATTGAGTGGGTATATCACATCCCCTACCATGCACCAGCCTCTGGGAAGATCGAACGGTACAATGGGCTGTTAAAAACTACACTGAGAGCAATGGGTGGTGGGACTTTCAAACATTGGGATACGCATTTACCAAAAGCCACCTGGTTGGTCAACACTAGGGGATCTGCCAACAGGGCTGGCCCAGCCCAATCAGAACTTTTATGTCCTGTAGAGGGGGATAAAGTTCCTGTGGTGCACATAAAGAATTTGCTGGGGAAGACAGTCTGGGTTATTCCTGCTTCAGGTAAAGGCAAACCCACTCGTGGGGTTGCTTTTGCTCAGGGACCTGGATATACTTGGTGGGTAATGCGGGAAGATGGGGAAGTCCGATGTGTACCTCAAGGGGATTTGATTTTGGGGGAAAACAGCCAATGAACACAAATGTATGCTGTTGCCTGCTCTAGAACACTTTTATAGCCCACCAGCTAGAAATCTTCAGGTAGCCATCAACTGACCCTGACTTCCCTCTAATCATCACCCCAACAAAGAATGAATTTTGAGGAAACCAGACGAGCTCAGCAGTGACCAGTCAAGTTCGGTGGTGTCATCAGCAGGCAACAACCCAACACTACACACCGTCCCTCCTGCCCTGGAAGACTATTACAAGAGATGGAGCCTGACATCATGGACTGGATGAATTCAGCAATTTTACAGGGATTGGTCCATGGACTAGGGAATGATATCTTTCTCTTTGTGTGTGGGTGTGGGTGTATATATATGTGTATATATGGGAGAGGGGCGATGGTGTGTTGAGAGATGTGGGATCTGAGCATGACGTGAATGGTATGGAATAAGGGGTGGATACTGTCCTGGGTTCAGCTATAGCAGTCATTTTTCTCCTTCTTAGCAGCTGGTGCAGTGCTGTGGTTTTGACTTTCAGCCTGGGAACAACGCTGATAACACCGATGTTTTTAGTTGTTGCTAAGTAAGTAATGTTTACTCTGACCAAGGACTTTCTCAGTCTCATGCTTTGCCAGGGAGGAGGGGAAGCTGGGAGGAAACAGAGACAGGACACCTGACCCAAACTGGCCAAAGGGGCATTCCATACCACAGCACGTCATGCCCAGTATATAAACCGGGGGGAGTTACCCGGAAGGGCAGATCACTGCTCGTGTCGGGCTGGGTATCGGTCGGCGGGTGGTGAGCAATTGTATCCTCTCCCCTTGTTATTTCACTAATCATTATTATCATTGGTGGTAGCGGTAGTGGTTTTGTATTATACCTTAGTTGTGAGACTGCTCTTATCTCAACCCGTGGGAGTTACATTCTTCCGATTCTCCTCCCCATCCCTCTGGGAGCGGGGGGAGGAAGAAGGGGGGGAGTGAGCGAGCGGCTGCGTGGTTCCGAGTTACCGGCTGGGCTCAAACCACGACACTCACACAAATGTGAGATGTGCCAACCAGGAAAGAGGCACTGCTGGACTTGCTTCTCACAAATGGCTTTGTAATGTCTCGGTTAGTGACAGCCTTGGCTGCAGTCATCATAATATTCTGGAGTTTGGGATCCAGCTGAGTGTGCTGAAGTTTAGTACTAAGACAAAGGTTCTAGATTTCAGAAGAGCAAACTTCAGCTTGCTCAGAGCTCAGCTGGGAGGGATTCCATGGGAAGCTTCCATGGAGGATAAAGGAGCTAGCGAGTGCAGGGAGTTTTTCAAGTATGCTCTCCTGGAAGCACAAAAGCAGTTCAGCCCCTTTAAAGGTAAGGGAGGTAGGCAGAGCAAGACACCCCCTTGGCTTAACTGAGAGCTTCTGAGTCTGCTCAAAACCAAAAAAGAGAAGCGTACCAGAGATGGAAAAGCAGACAAAACCTGTTGAGAACTATAAGGGCATCGCCAGGGTGCGTAGAGACGCAGTTAGAAAAGCAAAAGCCCAGCTTGAACTGAAACTGGCCAGAGATGTCAAGAACTACAAGAAGGGTTTCTTCAGGTACATAAACAACAAGCAGAAACGGAAGGAATCTATAAGCCCTGCCGTTAAGCAAGAGAGGGGAATTAGTTACCAACAATGCTGAAAAGGCAGAGGTTCTCAACACTTTCTTCACCTATGTCTTTACCAGTGCTGTTGGGCCCCAGCCCTTGGGAACAAAAATCCAGATTGATGCAGACACAGATCCACCATCAGTGAAGCAAGAGTTGGTATGTGAACTATTACAGGAACTTGACCCCTACATATCAATGGACCCTGACAATATCCACCTGAGGGTGTTAAGAGAGCTGGCTGATGTTGTTGCGAGACTTTGAGAAGTCATGGAGATTGGGGGATGTCCCAGAAGACTGGAAGAAGGCTAATGTCACTCGTATCTACAAGAAGGGCTCAAAGGAGGATCCAGGAAATTATAGGCCCATCAGTCTTACTTCAGTCCCTGGGAAGGTTATGGAGCGAATCTTCCTGGGGGCTCTCACAAGTCAAATCAAGCATGTGATTGATTGGGAAAAGCCAGCACAGATTCACCAGGAGCAAATTGTGCTTGGCAAACCTGATTGCCTTCTACAAAAAAGTAACCTGCTTGGTTGATGTGGGGCGAGTGGTGGACATTGTCTACATGGATTTCTCCAAGGCTTTCGATACAGCCTCCTCTTAACTGATGAGTTATGGTCTAGACAAGTAGTCCGTGCAGTGGGTGGGGAACTGGCTGACAGGCTGCACCCAGAGGGTGGTGGTAAATAGCTCCTTTTTCTTTTTTTGCTGAGGCAAGTAGCTTTGGAAAGGACTCCTTCAGCATCGGAGCATGGGGAAAACGCAACGTCCAGGAGTCTCATGTATAAAACACTGCCCTTGGAGTGTGTCGGTTGGGGCATAGCGTGTGAGTCAGGGTGTGGCAGTTTGAGCAGGCAGGGCACACAGGAAGGGTGAGTGGGAAGGACCCAGAAGCCTGGTAGGCTTAAGAGGTAAGCTCAGCCAGTGGCCACCAAGAAAGTGCTCAAGGATGGCATCCTCTTGACAGAAAGCAAACTAAGTCCTCTCTGCTGGCCAGAAAGGATGTGACGACTGTCCCGGGTTCAGCTGTAACAGTTATTTTTCTCCTTCTTAGTAGCTGGTGCAGTGCTGTGTTTTCAGTTTTAGTCTGAGAATAATGCTGATAACACACTAGTGTTTTAGTTGTTGCTAAGTAATGCTTACTCTGATCAAGGACTTTTCAGTCTCTCATGCTCTGCCAGTGAGGAGGGGCACAAGAAGCCGGGAGGAAGCAGAGACAGGACACCTGACCCAAACTAGCCAAAGGGATGTTTCATACCACAGCACATCATGCCCAGTATATAAACTGGGGGGAGTTACCTGGATGGGATCAATCACTGCTTGGGTCAGGCTGGGTATTGGTCAGCAGCTGATAAGCAATTGTATTGTGAATCACTTGTGTTTATTGTTTTTTTCCTTTTCCCTTTTTCGTTTTATATTTTCTCCCCTTGTTATTTCCCTTATCATTGTTATTATTATTATTAGTATATTGTACTTTAGTTATTAAACTGTTCTTATCTCAACCCACGAGTCTTACATTCTTTCAATTCTCCCCATCCCACCCGGGGGCGGGGGGGGGGGACGTGGGGGGGAGTGAGCAAGTGGCTTTGTGATACTTAGTTACCAGCTGGGTTTAAACCATGACAGGAGGTCAAAATATGAGTAATTCAAAAGATACTTGCTAAGTTTGACTCCATCAATGCCCACTACAAGTTGTATGGGGAGTTTGGATGCAGCTTTTCCTTAAGATAACCTGTGGGAATGAGGTCTGAGCTGTAGCAGTTTCTGAAATCACATCTGTGGGAATGAGGTCTGAGGTCTTGAGAGATGTGCTGAAGGATGTAATGAGCTGCAAGTCCCTGATACGGGTGATGAAGGCCAGATGGTCTGGGTCAGCAGGGTGGAAGAGGGAGTGATGCTAACATGTCACAGTTCTGCTCTGCCCTTGAGTCCCATGGATGCAGTGCCTGGCTGGTGCCTAGTCAAGACTCATCTCTTATCTCTCATTTACACATCAAAATACACCACAGTGAGAAAGCAGCTACCCCCCACCCCCCCCACCACCTGTGACAGCAGTCAGTTTGACTACAGTCTCATCTCCACTTCTCTAAAAGTATAAATTGGGCATTTTAACTCCTCCATGATGGAGGACAAGAATATGATCCCATACTGTGGACAAGTTGACGGGCTTGCTCCTCTCTCCTCCCCAAAGCAGGGACACCTCTTTGGTAAGATTTGTGCCTCCGACTACGTGGTATGATACCCGGGTGGAACTAAGCTTAATGAATAACCACTTGGTTTATTTTATTTTCCTATATGAGCTCAATTAATTGCTAGCTAGCTTTTGACTTTTAGCACTAATGCAGTAAGTGAATTTATCAACAGCAATTCTGAATCTGTATTTCTGTTGCTTCAATAAACCACACTATTTCTGAATCTGTAATCATGACTGGACTTATAGTGGTGAAACTACACTACTTGTGAATCCATAATTGTGATTGAACATGACCGGACTTATAATGTCTAATTGGTTATAATCAGAAATTAAGCCCAGCCACCCCCAGCCAGCCTCTCTGATTTCTGAGGACTAGCTGGAACGCAAGGGGGTTTATTTTCTGCCAAATTTCTATACTCTTAATGCAACATAACCTCAGACTGCTGATGACTGCAGTTTGGGAAGGAGTAGCCAAGAACATGTTTGCTTGTTATACTTTCTCCACAACTAGCTTTATTGGCCAGTTCTGAGGAAAGGATACTCAGCTAGATGGACATTCATAGTATTCATGCAACCTTTCTTATGTTCTTTTTCCTCTTCCAGGGTGTGCATTTGTGAAATACTCTTCACATGCAGAGGCCCAAGCAGCCATCAGTGCCTTGCATGGCAGCCAGACAATGCCGGTGAGTGGCTCTTTAACATGGGCAAGTGAGGATTGGTCCAGCCTTTGCTGCCCTGTGACCTGATTGATGAGGAGAGGTGATTTGCCTATGCTCTGCAACTCATCTTGTGGGAAGGATGGGTAACAGCTAAGGCATTCGTGGCCTTGGATGTGCTTAGCTCATCAGTGGAAAGGCCAGGATGACACTGTCATTTCACATAGGCACAGTCAAGAGATGCTGCATTACATCACCAGCAGTTTTTATGACCTGAAAAAAAGATATATGGTTCAAAGAGGCCAAAAATATTGGGTCAAACTCACCATGAGTATAACCTTTCAAATTTCAGAGGGATGAATCAAGCAGAAACTTCTAAGGACTCCTTTGTTTTCCCCTCCTTAAAGAGTCCCTGCCTCTAGGTGAAGAACAAAGAATTTTTTGCCAGCATTCAGCAGTCAGCAGCATGTTCACATGATGGCACTACAAGGTAGAGGAAAATCACACTTTGATGGGCAAGTCACTGCTACTACAAAAGTGCCTATGTAGGCATAAATGTAGGTCCCTACATCAAATTTTTGAAAGACAGTCAGACCAACTACTGAATCTTCCAGGAAATATTTGAGGTATCTTTCCACTTGGACAGATATGTAGTAATATGGGGGTTTGAGCCCGATAGTTCAGGAAAGTAGAAATGGAAAGGTATTTTCTATACAAAAAGATATTTGTACACTATTACATAGACCCAAAGGAATCTAAGGCATCCCACTATCAGAAAGAAAAGACAATATGGTCCAACATGTTTTGGTTTATTATAATAGTATATTATTTTTATCACCAATTATTCACAGTGTAAATCATGAAAGGCTAAGAAGCATGTGGACAACTTGGAAAGGATACAGGAAACCTCAATAAAAAACCCTTAAGAATGTAAAACCACTGTTTGACTAAGAGACTTTAATATAAATCATTAATTTATCCAAATAAGTTTGAAGCGGGCCTGGGAGATCGTCTCTAGGTCTTTGCAAGGACAAAAATGGAAAATTCTTTACTGGGAAAAGGTTTCGAAAAGTTGCAAATCATCAATTTATTTTTTTTTAATCCCATCTTACACAAATTGTTAGAAATTGTAGATGTTTAGCAGCGACACAATTGAAAAAATCTCCTTACAGTTGTGTGTGTGGGGGGGTGTCAATTTTTTTTAGGTATTATAGTAGTTTTAGGACACTCTTCCTAAAAGATTACTTCTAATTAAACCAGATGCTGGGCTTGATGCTGACATCCCATAGTAAAATATTACATGCATCTTTCCTAAGACAGCTCAAAGAGGTACTTTTAATGACTTTCTTTCAAACTTTGGCCCAAATTGATGTGTATAAGCTGACATCAGGAATTGCAGTTTCACAGGATGTGGTACCAAAAAAAAAAAAAAAAAAAAAAAAAAAAAAACAACTTAGTTTCTGTCCTAAAAAGCTTGCAAACAGTGGACAGAGGTGAGAGGAAGATTGGAGAAAACAGACAAAATGCAAGTAGAGTTGAAAACTTTATCTAGATCTACTATACCCAAAATATCCTTACATTTTTCTCACCATTAGGAGTGGTCTAATTTTCTGGCTGCAATGCCAATTCAAAGTTTTCCTGTGGTTCAGCCCAATTAAAGTCTCTTGCCTTGTACTCGTGTACTATCAACAGGCATCTGTCATTATTCTTATCAGATCTCAAGTTGTTCTTTACTGTGACAGACTCCTGTTTCTCCACAGCTGTCAGGATTATTGCTCTACTGTGACTTCCTGTTCACACAACATATGTTGCATAAGAGTTTCAAGAGGGAACTTTCTTTTATGAAACCTTTTCTTTTTTTTTTTTATTAACCTTTCCTTGGACAGGTGCCTGACTGCCATCCATCACAAGTCCACCTCTTTATGCAAGGCACTTGTTTCTCATTATGGCCCATGAAACAGGTCTACAGCTTTCCAATTTTCACACAATCAATTGCTCTGAAAAATCACTTTCCCAAAAACCTTTTTTTGCAGGCTCACCGTTCCTTCCATATATACCTGCCACTAGAGCTTTCTGGGGTCTTTTTTAATCCTATTGCCTATCAAATCATCAGCTTTAGGATAGCGTGTCACTTGACTTCCATGTTCTTCTTTAGGATAGATCATAATTTTAATGTACTTTTGCACATGTATTTATAACAATTATATGCCCTGTACCTACAGCTTTGGTCATTCTGTCCTCTACTGTTTCTCTTCCTCACTCATATGGGGGCATAAACATGTCTCTTCTCTTGATTCTCTTCCCCTCATCATCCAAACCTTGTTCATATGTTCTGCTGACAGACAGGATACGCCACAAAGTGACCACACACTAGCTGTATAATATGCAGAGTTTATTAAACAAGCACACTAAAGCCAATAAGCACACTAAAGCAAGCACACTAATGTGAATTAGGTAAATATCTCTCTATATATAGTGAATAAGTACAATAAAGCAAATCAGAGATATAGGTATATAAGTACCGAAGAAAGTTAGCAATGCATTAAATCATTACTGTATAGAGAGAACAGAGATTAAGAAGAAATACATCACCAATTACCACTGAATCATCATCCAGGCCCACACTTCCAGCTGGGAAGCCCCGTTGCAGCCGATGCCAGGAGTCTCAGGTAACTGGAAAAATTCCTACGCGGTGCATCCACCCATAGGTGAGGCTTCTCTCATGGCCACAAGAGGGTCCTGCTTTTATACCCTTAGAAAAACAACCTCCTTTATGCCAGATCTGTAATCGTTTACTCATGGGACTGTGCAGTTTCTCATGATCTCACTGTTGTCCACTCTGAGAGCAGTGGCCAGGCACCCCAGTGCGGCCAAGTATGAAGGTCATAGAACAGCTGCACACTTATGTTTTCCTGCCTCTTTCCGACAAACAGTCACTATGAACATAAACATATATACTCTGCCAAATACACTGTGGCAAACAACATCCTTTGTTATGGTTCTCAGTCATGAGAGGGAATCAACTCTCAACTATGTTCCCATCTATTACATCATAGCAGCCTTAGCCACCAACACAAATTCAGGTACTATTTCTATAGTGAAAGCTTGCAGCTCTAATTTCTCTATAGCAGGACTGACTCCTGTACAAACTAAAATCTTGGCTTGTGTTTCCAACATCTCCTAGTGGATGTCTAGTTGTCAGATCAAGCTCGATAGGTATAAAACAGAGCTCTTGCACTTTTTACTCCCAAACTCCTTCTCCTCTCTCTTTCCTGCCTTCATTCTCAGTCACTGTGGACATGTGGACAATATTATCATCCTATTTGTCAGCACCCCCCCCCCCGGTCAAGGTCAAGTCCTCTTTTGTTTGACTATAGGTCTGCACCAGCTTGATCAAGGTACAGCATTTCTTCTTTACCCAGACAATAGCATCCCAGGTCTAGCTATGCCTGGCTGAACATCTTCTGTGAAAATTACTTTTCAGATGGAATACTTTGTTTTGTGAAAAGAATGGAAAATGTGAGACTTCGATACAAGCAGTGAACAGATGTCTGCTTTCAGAGAAAGATTCAAATTAGTTAAATTTACTTAAAAAAAAAAAAAAAAAGTATTGCAACCCAAACCTTTGTTATGTTTACTTGGGGACTTTCATTTCAACATTTTCCTGTGCAGCTTTTATCAACACAAATGACCAACACCCCCCCCCAAACCCCAACTTCAAATATCTGCCTATATCAAATTATGCAATTATTGCTCAGTGCTGTAAGACAACAGACTGATTAGTTCTCTAACCGGTGTATTTACTATGTTTTTATTAATCAAGAAAATAGGAACGTGGTATCTACTATCTCATACCGTAAAAGATTGCCATTAATTAAGCTAGAGGAATTTCTCACCTATTTATTTTACCAAGTGAGAGTGACTTAAATATGAGAAATATATGTCATTGTCAATACATCATGTGCAGTGGCCCTCTGGCAAACTTATGGCAAATGGGGCACTGGTTCCCAACTTCCTGCCTGTGGATGCTCAGGCACCCCATCAAACAAAAACAACCCTGGCTAACATTTATGACTGCTACTATTATTGCTGTGCATTCCCATGGTACACTTATGACTTGCAAAGCATTGTGAATTTGCCTTCAGACGCAGTTGCATAATGGAAACTGGCTGAACTGAATGAAGGGTCATTTGCCGAGGTAACTCCAGAGAGAACGCCTTCAACACCAGAGCGTGGGGAAACACAGCGTCCAGGAGCCTCGATTCTGAACGGCAAGAGCCACCGAGGGAGCCTCAAATCCTCGACAGGACTTGCCCAGGAGCCGGCAGCTTAGCTGACGCAAGCAGCTGACTCATAGGGGGCGGCGCCAGGAGGGACGGCTTCATCCCTGAGTGGGTAAAACACATCCCAGGGAGCGCGGCGAATAGAGCGGGCAAACAATGTGATACGTCAGGGTGTGGCACGGCAGTTGGCGGCAGGGTGAGCGGGCAGACTAGGGCTCAGTCTGGGAGTTCTGCTCTGGCTGCCCCGGTGGTGGCAGCATCGGCACCAGAGGTGATGAGAGGGGAGGCTGCAGCACAGACCTCGGAGTGTAGAAAGTGTCTCGACTTGTCTCTTGAGGCAAGGGTGCATAACGGACAGGGCTGCACTCGGTGCACCCTGGTGGAGGTCCTCCTGCAGCAGGTGGCTAAGAGATATCAGGGAAGCTGATAGGGAGCTGGACTCCAGGCCCAACCTGTGCAGGGTCCACAAGCGTCTGCCATAGTACATACAGAAAAGAAGGAGGGCAGTAATCCAGGAAGCTGGGATCTATTAACAAAAAAAAAAAAAAAAAAAAAAAAGAAAAAAGAAAAAACACCAACAAAACACCTACAAAAAAAAGGAGGAAGAGGACAATTCAAAGCACGGGGCTTCCTCCCAAATCTGATGTCCCCACCCAGAACCACTTTACAGTTCTGCAGGGGGCTAATGGGGAAACACACCCCTCACCAAATGAACAACCAGCTGATGCACCAGTAAAGAGGTTACTACTGGTGCCTCCAGGAAAAAGCAATGGGTCATAGTAGTAGGTGACTCTACTTTGAAAGGCACAGAGGCACCCATCTGTCAGCTGGACCCAGTCTCAAGGGAGGTGTGTTGCCTGCCAGGGGCTCGGATCAGGGAATGTTGCCGAGAGGCTGCCTAGTCTAGTAAGTCCTGCTGACTATTACCCACTTTTAGTGGTCCATGTGGGTGCTAGTGACATAGACAGCAGTAGCCTGGAGAACATTAAGGACTACAGAGCCCTGGGAGAGGTGGTTAGGGGTTCTGGGGCTCAGATAGTTTTTTCATCGATCCTCCAAGTAAAAGGGGAGGACCCTGAAAAGGGCAGGTGGATCTTGCAGGTTAATAAATGGTCAGAATGGTGGTGCCATAGTCAGGGGTTTAGTTATTTAGAACACGGGACTCAATTTGGGAAGCCTGGTCTACTGGAGGCTGGTGGAGCTGGTCTGACAAAGAAGGGGAAGAGCTGCTTTGGTAGGAGACTTGCCAGGCTGGTCAAGGCAGCTTTAAACTAGATGTGTTGGGGAGGGGAGCATTGATCCATTCCAACACTCCCAGTCAGTTGCCAGCACCTGTAATAAATGCTTGGAGTGATGCAGAGCTATTTCAGCTGTTCCAGCCAATGAGTTGGCTTTATTTGGAGCTTGGCTCAGATGCCTCTATACAAATGCCCATAGGATGGGGAATAAACAAGAGAAATTAGAGATGTGTATATGGCTACAAGGGTATGACATCATTGGCATCGCAGAAACATGGTGGGATGGCTCCTGTGACTGGAGTGTTGGAATGGAAGGTTATAGGCTCCTTAGGAAAGATGGGCCAGGCAGATGGAGAGAGGGAGGAGCTATTTATGTCAGTGATAGGCTGGAGAGTAAGGAACTCTGTCTGGGGACAGGTGATGAGTCAAAAGATGGCTTGTGGGTCAGGGTCAAAGGGAGAACAGTGATAGGGGACATTACTGTGGGGATCTGTTACAGGCTGCCCAATCAGGAGGACTCTGAATGAAGTGCTCTATAGACAGATAGGAGCAGCCTCATGCTCGCAGGCCCCTGTCCTCATGGGGGACTTCAACCATCCTGGTATCTGTTGGAGGGATGGTATGGCCTCGCACAAGCAATCCAGGAGGTTCCTCGATTGTGTGGAAAACAACTTCCTCTTGCAAGTAATAGAGGAGCCAACAGGGAGAGGTGCCGTGCATGACCTCATTCTCAGCAATGGGGAGGGGCTGGTGGGGAATGTGATGCTCCAGGGCAGCCTTGGCTGCAGTGATCATGAGATGGTCAATTTCGAGATCCTCAGGACAGCGGGAAGGGCATGCAGCAAGCTCACTGCCCTGGACTTCAAGAGAGCAGACTTGGGCCTCTTCAGGAACCTGCTTAGTAAGGTTCCATGGGAAAAAGCCCTAGAGGGCAGGGGGGCCCAAGACTGATGGTTGATATTCAAGGATCACCTGCTCCAAGCTCAGGAGCGTTGCATCCCGACTAGAAGGAAATGTGCCAGGAGGGCCAGGAAACCTCCATGGATGGATAAGGAGCTGCTGAGAAAACTTAGAGGGAAATAAGAAGCTTAAAGAAGGTGGAAGCAAGGACAGGCAGCCTGGGAAGAATATAGGAACATTGTCCGGGAAGATAGGGACCAGGTCAGGAAAGCTAAGGCCCAGTTAGAATTAAATCTGGCAAGGGATATGAAAGAAAACAGGAAGGGCTTCTATAGGTATGTCGCAAACAAAAGACAGACTAGGGATAATGTGGGCCCTCTCCAGAAGCTAACAGGAGAACTGGCTACCTTGGATTTGGAGAAGGCCGAGGTTCTCAATGACTTCTTTGCCTCAGTCTTCACTGGCAAATGCTCTGACCACGCCGCCCAAGTCTTGGGAAGCAGATGCAGGGACTGTGAGAATGAAGACCTTAGGCCCACTGTAGGAGAGGATCAGGGTCAAGATCATCTTAAGAACATGAATGTGCACGAGTCTACGGGACCTGATGAAATCCATCCGCGGGTCCTGAAGGAGCTGGTGAATGAAGTTGCTAAGCCACTGTCCATCATATTTGAAAAATCATGGCAGTCAGGTGAAGTTCCCGATGACTGGAAGAAGGGAAATATAACCCCCATTTTCAAGAAGGGGAGAATGGAAGACCCAGGGAACTACAGACCAGTCAGTCTCACCTCTGTACCTGGCAAGATCATGGAGCAGGTTCTCCTGGAAACCATGCTAAGGCACATGAAAAACAATGAGGTGGTTGGTGACAGGCAACATGGCTTCACTAAGGGGAAATGCTCTCTGACCAATTTGGTGGTCTTCTATGATGGGGCTACAGAACTGATGGATAGGGGCAAAGCAGTTTACGTCATCTATCTGGACTTGTACAAAGCGTTCAACACTGTCCTGCATGACACCCTTGTCTCTAAACTGGAGAGACATCAATTTGATGGATGGGCCACCTGGTGGATAAAGAATTGGCTGGATGGCCGCACGCAAAGTGTTGTGGTCAATGGCTCAATGTCCAGTTGGAAACCTTCAGGGGTCGGTGTTGGGACCGATCCTGTTCAACATCTTTGTCAGCGACATGGGCAGTGGGATTGAGTGCGCCCTCAGCATGTTTGCTGACAACACTAAGTTATGTGGTTCAGTTGATATGCTGGAGGGAAGGGATGCCATCCAGAGGGACCTTGACACGCTTGAGAGGTGGGCCACTGCCAACTTCATGAAGTTCAACCAAGCCAAGTGCAAGGTCCTGCACCTGGGTCGGGGCAATCCCAGGCACAACTATAGGTTGGGCAAAGAGATTCAGAGCAGCACTGCAGAAAAGGACTCGGGGGTGTTGGTCAATGAGAAACTTAACATGAGCTGGCAATGTGCGCTCACAGCCCAAAAAGCCAACTGTATTCTGGGCTGCGTCAAAAGAAGTGTGACCAGCAGGCCAAAGGAGGTGATCCTGCCCTTCTATTCTGCTCTCATGAGACCTCACTTGGAGTATTGTGTACAGTTCTGGTGTCCTCAACATAAAAAGGACATGGAGCTGTTGGAGCAAGTCCAGAGGAGGGCCACGAGGATGATCAGGGGGCTGGAGCACCTCCCATATGAAGACAGACTAATAAACTTGGGGCTGTTCAGCCTGGAGAAGAGAAGGCTGCGTGGAGACCTCATAGCAGCTTTCCATTATCTGCAGGGGGCCTACAAGGATGCTGGAGAGGGACTCTTCATTAGGGACTGTAGCAACTGGACAAGGGGGAATGGGTTTAAACTTAAACAGGGGAAGGTTAGGTTAGATATAAGGAAGAAGTTCTTTACTGTGAGGGTGGTGAGGCACTGGAAAATGTTGTGAATGCTCCATCCATGGCAGTGTTCAAGGCCAGGTTAGAGGCTTGGGTAACATGGTCTAGGGTGAGGTGTCCCTGCCCATGGCAGGGGGGTTGGAACTGGATGATCTTAAGGTCCTTTCCAACCCTAACCATTCTATGATTCTGTTTCTGGGTCTGTTCGAAAACCAGGCAGCCCACCTGCCTTACAGGGGTATGAATCACACTGGGGCCAAAGACAGCCTTTACTTCTCTAGTCACCTCTCTGTAGCCATGCATCCAACTGGCAGGAAAAGGAAGAGACCTGTGGGAATTGCCAGGCTTTACTCACCATCTTCTATGAGCTTCCTTGGTCCTTCTAAACCACCAGAATTCATTGTCTCCAAATTGGATGAGGGATACCTGCTCAGGAGTTGCACACGAAAATGTCTCTTTACATGTCATAGGGGTGTTGGGAACGAAATCAACAGCCCTGGAGGTGGCTGGGGGAAAAGCAGAGTAGGGACCCTGCTGCCACCAAGAATTGCTGAAGTTCGGATGCTGGTAGCAGCCCCCACGAGGCTCGCTGCTCTCAACACATCTTGTAGATGAGATTGGGGGGGGCTCAAATAATTGGCCAGTGTTGTCCTTTCTGGGAAATAAGAGACATTAATAAGCCTCCAGATGGGGAGGCATAAAATGTTCCCTGCTATGCAGGGGTATTCCCAGCCTACTGGAGGAAGCTCTACCAGGCATCACCACCTTCTTCTAATAAGGATGTGCTCTTCCCACTGCAGAGAGGAATTAAGTGTTAGGTATTTACATCTCTGCTTGATGGGGGGCGGGGGGGGGGGGCTTCTTTTGTTTCAAACCTCATTTACATCAGTTAGATAGTCACTTTGATTTAAGTGGGCTCTGGATCAACATTAACTCACTCTGGATGCTTCTGCTTCTTTCCCTTTAATCCACTCCTTCCCAGTCCTGGTCAGGTGTTTGGTCTAGACTGATAACACACTTTCTTGTAATGAAACCGGAAAGACTTTAGTAATTTGTAGCTTGCTAGCCCTTGCCAAAACATAGCCAGCATTAAGTGATGCAGTAGCTAGTACTCAAATCCTTTTTGCAAAGATCAACGTGAATTTTTAAAGGGCAAAGATGTATTTAGATCAAAACAATAATTTTCAGATAAGACCCTTAATTGAAGTCTGCACAAATTCACAAATGTGAACCATACTCCCAGACACCAATGACTTTGCTTCAGATGTCCCTTGGAAAGTGAAATCAGGTAGGGAATATGTCGAAAGTCCTGTGTGGTTGTGAAGTCTCACTCGGCAGCAAGGAGACACATTTCAGTCTTGGTGGTGTGGAGTGCAGTAAGGGCAGATCCTTCAACATAAACCAACTTCTCGTCCCACCAAAACCAGCATAGCTTCACTGAGTTTACACCATCTCATAACATCAGTTGACCACATGTTTCACCATACTAAAGCATGGATGATACCTATCTGAAAGCAGAATTATTTATCAGTTCATGACCCTGGGCTTGTACAACACTTGGAGATCTTCAGTATAAATATGCTGCAAAAATGCAAATACTTCTTACTATCCTAGTCAGGCAACGTCCTTTACACCATGATAGCCTACATGCCTACAGCATGACAGTGATCTAGGCTGCCCAGTCATGCACAGCGTCTTTGCTGCTCAGTGCCACTGAAATGTTCCTTTATGTCACATGGACAGTTGAAATGTATCTACCAAGCTTGCCAACCCTTCCTCAATATCTGTTTCTTTCCAAGTTGTCTTAGGCTTTTCATGTATCCATCCTGAACTGCCAAGGAAGAGTGGAGTTCATGTGAGTGAAGTCGCAAAGCATCAGGGGCTTCATACCTGGTTGTGATGCTGCCTTTCTGTGACAATAGACAATTCACTTTATGGCTCTGGAATTATTCCACTTATTTTCAGCCTTGCCTATTTATATTAAAGGAGTGATCATTCAGCTACTAGCTTTCATAGGGGTCTATGCTGCAGCTACCAAATATTTTCTTAACACTTAATAAAAAATTACAGCAAGTTAGCATTTGTTGCTGTGAGAATATTTTCAGGGAAAATATATTTTTAGTAAATACAGAATTAAACATATCTTCCAAATGATGTTACTCTTATTGGGAAATGGAAACCTATAACATTTTCTTTTGAATTCTTGATTTTAAGTTTTTCTTCAAATAGGCAAAATTTATTGCTTTCATATTCCTAAATAGCAGGTAAGCATTTCCAGCCTACCAGTATAGCAACACTTTCCACCTCATAATGTATTAAGGAAGGAGAATGATTCTGTGAAGACTTTTATCATCCATAGACTGAGCTGAAAAATGCAGAGATGCTTGAAGAACTCTGAAGTTTTGGTTATTTGGATACCTGGCTTTGATTTGAGGGGCAGACTAATACCTGGGTTATATATCGAGCTCTTTCTAATTGGGTACAGTGTCACCAGGACTCAATGATTCAATAACTTTAGCTCAGAGAGACACCTGCTAAGTAGCATATGGGCAAGTAAAACCTAAATCAAGCTTCCATTCCAAATAAATTACAGCTCCGGAGATCTGTGAAGGTACATACTTGCAGCAACTCTCTGCTTAGTCATTGCACCAGTCACTTCTACAGAAGGAGCAGCATTATCAAAGGGTCTGTCACTCCAGTCCTGGATGAAAGCCTCCTTTACCAGCTTATCTATCACTCTCATCTCAAGTATGTCTAAACCAGCTCTCAGGACTGTACAGTGGAAATTGCTCCTAGTGACCACCATTCTAATTGTGTTTCAGATGAGACATGAAATTGAAGCCCCGAGTACAGAAAAACATAGCATTTTATAAGGGGGAGGGATACTAGTCCTTGTCTAATGGCCATCGTCCAGCATGGGTAATAACATTTCTACTTAGATAAAATTGCCTCTACTTTACAGTTTTAATTGGACAGTTGTTTCTTTCTTGCTTGTCTAAAAATCACAGGTTGGTGTCAAGCCCCCACTGGCTAATTCAGCAGCCTTATTTTCAGTAGATCTACACAGGCATTTAAAATATATATATATATGGTTTTCTTTTCAAACTTAGGAGGCATAACACCAAATGCCTGATATAACAAACAAAAAAAATCCTCCTTTGGCTTTCAGACCCTGAAGTCAAGGCTCATTATGTGGAAATACAACCCTGAATGGCTTGCTGAAGGTCAGCATCCTCCCACCTCCACTTCGTTGTCACAAAATTTCCAACACAAGCAATGCCATTCACATGGTGACACTTATGAAGGTATTCTGATTGCCCAAATGAGAAGTATCCAGCAACACTTATTCATTTAAACATCTTAGCTACTGCTGTCCTGGGTTCAGCTATAGCAGTCATTTTTCTCCTTCTTAGTAGCTGGTGCAGTGCTGTGTTTTTTAACTTTCAGCCTGGGAACAACGCTGATAACACTGATGTTTTTAGTTGTTGCTAAGTAATGTTTATTCCAACCAAGGACTTTCTCAGTCTCATGCTTTGCCAGGGAGGAGGGGAAGCCGGGAGGAAGCAGAGACAGGACACCTGACCCAAACTAGCCAAAGGGGTATTCCATACCACAGCATGTCATGCCCAGTATATAAACCGGGGGGAGTTACCCGGAAGGCCCAGATCACTGCTCGGGTCAGGCTGGGTATCGGTCGGAGGGTGGTGAGCAATTGTATCCTCTCCCCTTGTTATTTCACTAATCATTATTATCATTGGTGGTAGCAGTAGTGGTTTTGTATTATACCTTAGTTGCGGGACTGCTCTTATCTCAACCCGTGGGAGTTACATTCTTCCGATTCTCCTCCCCATCCCTCCGGGAGCAGGGGGAAGAAGGGGGGGAGTGAGCAAGCGGCTGTGTGGTGCTGAGTTACCGGCTGGGCTCAAACCACGACACTTCTTTTTGGCGCCCAACGTGGGGCACGAAAGGTTGAGATAACGACAGATATGAGCAGAGTGTGTTTAATCATATTTGTGATAAGCATTCATTGTTACTACTGGTCACAATGGTGATTATTTGGCTCTCAGACTTGTTGCGCTTGATCTCAGAGTTTCAGCATGTTGTACCTTACTTACAGCCACTATTTGCTGTTTTAGTGTTTATCGGCTGGGGGGCCTGGGCTAAGGTTCTTGTTTCACTGTACTTCATGGTAATGACTTGTAATACAATAGACTCATTGATCATGAAACTGGTCTGGTTTGTGCTTCCAGCGTGGCCATCACCTCTATACATTGGGAGGTATATAATGAAATATTTTAGCAATTGCATATCTTTTTTTTCTCCTCGGGGGGTCAACCTCCGAAGGAGGAATTCCCTTACACCCCCTGTTCCCCCACCAGCCTATTTGCAACAGCAGTTGAGAGTTCAGAAGGTTTTGGATGGCCTTTGAATACCCTTGAAACCTGCCTGCTGATTGTGCTGGGGATCAGCATGTTGGCACACATATGGAGTGTGTTTTACCCACGGCCATCCCGTCCTAGGAACATCCTATTTCGTTTAATCTCAAAAATTCAGCAGTATCAGGTTCGAATCTGGTCTAGGATTAGACGACGATGTAGGAGGACCACCAGGAGATTTTCCCTGAGGCTGGGCAGTCATGAGTGGCAGGGTGTGTGGGATAGTATGGGCAAGTATCTAGGCCAGTGGGCCCCTCCAGTGCTTTGGAACTTCACCCCTGAACAAGTGCAACATCCGGAAAAACTAGTAAAACACTTGAACGAGGTGTGCTGTCGTCCTGGTTATACCAGAGAGGGACAAATCATGGCAACGTGCTGGGGCTTGGCCTACGCCTACAGAGCCCTGCTCAACACTATCCAGCACCTTCAAAGGGAAAAAAATGTCTCTGGATCTGATGGCAAAGCAACAGACAATGCAGCTTTGCCAACTACAAGCACAGCAGCTAATCAGACCCTGACCACAACAGATAACACAGCTACTCCAAGTACAGCAGCTACATCAACCCCAGTGACAAGCACAACAGCTACTCAAACCCTGACCACAACAGACAACGCAACTACTCCAACTTCAAATACAGCAGTTACACCAACCCCAGTGACAAGCACAACAGCTGCTCAAACCCCGACAGCAACAATGTGGCTACTCCAAGCACTGCAGCCACATGAACAACAGTGACAAGCACAGTAGCTACTCAAACCCCGACAGCAACAGACAATATGGCTACTTAAAGCACCGCAGCTACACCAACCCCAGTGACAAGCACAGTAGCTACTCAAACCCTGACAGCAACAGACAATGCAGCTGTTGGTGTTACTCAACTCCCAAGCACAACAGCTGCACCAACCCCAGCAATAGACATTGCAACCACTCCAATCCTAGTGGCAGACACTGCAGCCACTCCAACCACAGTGACAAACACTGCAGCTAAACCAAATGGCCCGTTCGTGACAATGTCTGTTGCCCCTGTAAACAAAAGCAGACGAGAGGCACAAAGAGCAACCCGCGAAGCGAAGAAAGATGAAGACCCAATGCCATTACTACATGCAACAGCATCTGAACAAGAATTACTACTACATGGGTCAGAGGAAGAGGAAGAAGAAGAAGAGGTCACTTCTCGACCCCGGACCTCAGCCGAGCTGTGGAATATGCGAAAAGATTTCACCCGTCTTCCAGGGGAGCACATTGTCACCTGGTTGCTCCGATGCTGGGACAATGGGGCCGACGGTCACGAACTAGAAGGTAGGGAAGCCAAGCAGCTGGGATCACTTGCTAAGGAAGGAGGAATTGACAAAGCGATTGCAAGAGAGAAGCGAGCCCTCAGTCTTTGGAGGCGGCTCCTGGCAGCTGTGAAGGAAAGGTTTCGCTACAAAGACAATATTACGAGTTGCTCAGCCAACTGGACCACGATAGAGAAAGGCATCCAGTCCCTGAGGGAATCAGCCATTATAGAGATGATCTATCGGAGGCCGGATGCCAGGAACACATCCGTAGATCCAGATGAAGTCGAATGTACACGACCCATGTGGCGGAAACTTACACGGAGTGCGCCATCATCATATGCCCACACATTGGCATCAATGACCTGGAATGACGGAATATCACCAACAGTGGATTGCCTGATTCATCAACTCTGAGAGTTCGAAGACAATCTCACCCCTTCCATCATTTCAGCTGTGGAAAAACTGTCCCAGGAGTTCAAACAATTGAGAGACGATTTATCCGATCTATCCAGCTCCCCACGCGTACCAACCCATGTCTCAGCTATTAACAGAAGGCACCCTACTGCTCGAGAGAGAAAATATAGGAGGTACACGCCACGGGCCACCCTATGGTTTTACCTGAGGGATCATGGAGAAGACATGAGAAAGTGGGATGGAAAACCTACTTCAGCTCTGGAGCAACGGGTGCGTGAACTGAAGAGGAGAACAATGGTCAAGGATGATCCTCCCAGGAAAGCTGCTGCTCCAGTCTCTGGTGAGCAGTTTCCCAGATGGAGTGAAAGAGCTGATTTTACTCCAGCTCCTGTGATAAGGAATACTAATCCCTTTCTACAAGACAGAAGTGGAGAATTTTATGATCGCTATTAGAGGGGCCCTGCCTCCAGCCAGGTGGAGGAGAGGGATAATCGGGTTTACTGGACTGTGTGGATCAGATGGCCTGGCACATCAGTCCCACAGGAGTATAAGGCTCTAGTAGATACCAGTGCACAGTGTACTCTGATGCCATCAAGGTATCAAGGGGTGGAACCCATTTATATTTCTGGATTGACAGGAGGATCCCAAGCGTTAACTATGCTGGAAGCTGAAATCAGCCTGACTGGGAGGAAGTGGCAAAAGCACCCCATTGTGACTGGTCCAGGGGCTCCATGCATCCTTGGCATAGACTATCTCAGGAGAGGATACTTCAAAGACCCAAAAGGGTATAGATGGGTGTTGCTGCGTTGCTTCAGCCAAGACTTGCAGAACTAAGCCAACCCCTGGCTTAGGGCTAGAGATCACAGACACCAATATGGAGGATGACCAAATAGCATTTTATTAAATAACAGCAGGCATTATATGCCTTTCGGCCACACGGAAGTACCTGTGCTGACCCAATCAGAAGGCAGGTTAACAATTTTTACCTTTTATGGTATTGCCGAGCCTTGCCCCACAATTCCCCTCTCCATGCTATGGGGCTTGTAAGAGTATCCGGGGAGGGGCTCTCTCTTTCCGTACATCGCGATATCTTCCGGCCGCCAGACCTTAACTACCTACATTTCCCCCTCCCTATGCACAAATAAGGTGATTAAGATAAAACAATCCTAAAAATACATATCATAAAACTTGGGTGCAAACCTAGTAAATGTGTGCCGTTTCTATGTTATTTTTTACAACAATCTAGAAATATACATCATAAGTTTAAATAGAGAATATAAGGCACGCTAAACAAGATAACTGGGGGACAACTGAGAGTAGTGGTGTATAACTAGGGATAGCTAAAAGGAATTTCAAACGGAAACAGTCTTAGAGCAATCGCTAATGTGCCATTAACATAATGCTAACACTCTCTAGTCGGCTTTTAACAAATGAAACGAGCTTGACAGGGTCCAAAAATCCCTGCTATCACAATCATTGTGATTGGTCCCATTAGGTAGATATCAGGGTGGTCAGCCATGGTGAATGGTTAAACCATGACGTAAACCAACCTTGCTGTGCCTCTCGTTCCCTCTTTCGTTTTTCCAAACCTTCCCGCAATTTGGCCATAGTGTCTCTTACTATTCCGGTGTGGTCTGCATATACACAACACCCTTCCCCTAGTGCAGCGCACACTCCCCCTTGCTGTAGAAACATCAGGTCTGATCCTCTTACTTGTCATCTTCATTCGTCACTGGGGCGTACGGGTTGCGAGGGCATCTGATAACTCAGTCCTGCGGACAAGAACTCACAGTTTTCATTAGTTTTATTCTGGTTGCATGATTATCAGTTATCTGTCTCCTTTAATTCCGCCTTAATACACCTGCTAGGCACCCATCTCAGCAACCCCTCCTTTTCTACTGCTGCATACCCTCTTCCAATTGTACGCAGCCTCCACCCGGATTCCCACTGTAGTTCCCCTGGAAATTTAACACGCACCTGGGGAAAGGTAGCTACTTGTTGTTTTAGATACTGTTTTTCCATTGGCGAGTACTGTTCGTGTCCTCTAACATAGTGATTTAAAGCTAACAGGGCTCGACTTAAAATATTAGTTTGTTGGCTTGCAGGTCGAGATACCACGCCTCCTTCCAAAGAAGGAATAGCGGGCCACTTAGCACCTCCCTTGCCAGCTGCCTAGCGTCGGCAGGGGCTAGTGGCTGGACGTGGGCGGAGTCGAGCAGCATAGCTGTGGTTTCACTCGACAAACCTTCCTCTTTTATTGCCTTGTGAAGGGCCTGAACCAACTTAGCGTCTAGGGGTGTCCACATAGCTCCTCCTTGTGGCCCAACCTGAACAGGGAACGCCTGTGGAGGCGTGGCCGCGGGTAGGGCTTCTAGGGTTACGCCACTTAGCACACAGTCCCTCGCAATCAAGTTCCAATTTGGCTGCGCCACAGGGGGCGGGGTTTCGCCCAGCCGCTCCAAGGTGCGTCTCTGTATCTTTGTCTGTGCCTGCAGCATACGCATTGCTCTGGCAAGTTCCTCTATAAGCTCCCCCGGTGTTTTATACCTCTTTTCCCCGGCACCCGAGCCCTGAGGAGGTCCAACGCCTCTCATCGTAGCTTCCTCATTTTCTGACTCAGAGTCAGAACGCATTTCACGCCCACCTCCCCGCCATTCCCGCCACGCCGTTTGTTCCTTTGGGGTACTGCGTTCCTTCTTCCACGCCCCAAGGGGTCCTACGTCACCGTCACCCACACGTCTCAATCCCAGGTCTAACAATTCATCGTCGTCTAGATAGCTCAGTACCATGCCTAGGAGCGCATCTAGGGGGTCCAGATTCTGATTTTTTGGTCCATTCGGCCCAGACTCGCCGCCCCTAACTGCGGCGTCCACTTTAAGACACTCCTTGTTAAGACGGGCTACAGACTTGCCGCCCCTGTCTGCAGCGTCCCCTTTAAGACATTCCTCGTTAAGATGGGCCACAACATCCTCTAACTCCCCCCACGGATATGCTGGTGGCGCGGGGGCTCCGTCCGCGCGGCCCCTCCCTGCGCACCGGTCGCAGGGGGCTCCTTTTCAGGCTCAGTAACAGGAAATGCCTGCGTCTCAGGCTGCTCCTCCATAGACTTGTCCTCCACCCCGTCCTCCCCACCAGGCTCGCCAGTCAGCACTGCCGCTGTCGTAGTGTGAGGCGCAGTTTCAAGCGCGGCTCCCCGCAAGTATAACTGCGCCGCCCCCCATGCCTCCCGATCTTGCCGAGCCAATTGCAATAAGGCCAACAACATTCCCAGAGTAATGAGGGCTTCTGGCTATCCCGCCAGTGCCTGCTCAATCAGTGTCTGCTTAAGTTGTGGCCAATTTTTTGAATTAAATATCTGAGCAGGGTGACCAAGCACCCCACTGTGAATCAAAGATTCCAGGCACGCCTTAATGCTGCCAGATTTGATACAAATCTTAAAGTCCTTTGCCAACGTTTTCAGTACCTTAATCGTTACATCCATGCTCGCGAGCTACACCTCTGCCCTCCGAACGAATCACGTCAGGGTCACCACTTGTTGCTGCGTTGCTTCAGCCAAGACTTGCAGAACTAAGCCAACCCCTGGCTTAGGGCTAGAGATCACAGACACCAATATGGAGGATGACCAAATAGCATTTTATTATACAACAGCAGGCATTATATGCCTTTCGGCCACACGGAAGTACCTGTGCTGACCCAATCAGAAGGCAGGTTAACAATTTTTACCTTTTATGGTATTGCCGAGCCTTGCCCCGCAATTCCCCTCTCCATGCTATGGGGCTTGTAAGAGTATCCAGGGAGGGGCTCTCTCATTCCGTACATCGCGATATCTTCCGGCCGCCAGACCTTAACTACCTACAGATGGGCTTTTGGTATCGCTGCCTTGGAGACAGAGGAAATTAAGCAGCTGTCCACCTTACCCGGTCTCTCAGAGGATCCTTCTGTTGTGGGGTTGCTGAAGGTCGAAGAACAACAAGTGCCAATTGCGACCACAACAGTGCACCGGCGGCAATATCGCACCAACCGAGACTCCTTGATTCCCATCCATAAGGTGATCCGTAGACTGGAGAGCCAAGGAGTGATCAGCAGGACCCGCTCACCCTTTAATAGCCCCATATGGCCAGTGCAAAAGTCTAATGGAGAGTGGAGACTAACAGCAGACTATCGTGGCCTGAACGAAGTCACACCACCATTGAGTGCTGCCATACCGGCCATGCTAGAACTTCAATATGAACTGGAGTCAAAGGCAGCCAAGTGGGATGCCACAAGTGATATTGCCAATGCATTTTTCTCAATCCCTTTGGCAGCAGAACGCAGGCCACAGTTTGCTTTCACTTGGAGGGGCGTCCAGTACACTTGGAACCGACTGCCCCAGAGGTGGAAACACAGCCCTACCATCTGCCATGGATTGATCCAGACTGCACTGGAACAGGGGCAAGCTCCAGAACACCTGCAATACATTGATGACATCATCGTGTGGGGTGATACAGCGGAAGAAGTTTTTGAGAAAGGGAGGAAGATAATCCAAATCCTGCTGAAGGCCGGTTTTGCCATAAAACAGAATAAGGTCAAGGGACCTGCACAGGAGATTCAATTTTTGGGAATAAAATGGCAAGATGGACGTCGCCAGATCCCCACAGATGTGATCAACAAGATAACAGCAATGTCTCCACCAACTAACAAGAAAGAAACACAAGCTTTCTTAGGTGTTGTGGGGTTCTGGAGAATGCACATCCCAAGTTACAGTCTGATTGTAAGCCCTCTCTACCACGTGACCCGGAAGAAGAATGATTTCAAATGGGGCCCTGAGCAACAGCAAGCCTTTGAACAAATTGAACGAGAAATAGTTCATGCAGTAGCCCTTGGACCAGTCCGGGCCAGGCCAGATATGAAAAATGTGCTCTATACCGCAGCTGGGGAGAATGGTCCTACCTGGATCCTCTGGCAGAAAGCTCCAGGGGAGACTCGAGGTCGACCCCTTGGCTTTTGGAGTCGGGGATATAAAGGATCCGAGGCCAGCTATACTCCCACTGAAAAAGAGATACTGGCAGCCTATGAAGGGGTTCGAGCTGCCTCAGAAGTGATCGGAACTGAAGCGCAGCTCCTCCTGGCACCCCGGTTGCCTGTGCTGGGCTGGAAGCTCAAAGGCAGGGTCTCCTCTACACATCATGCAACTGATGCTACATGGAGGAAGTGGGCCGCACTAATTACACAACGAGCTCGAATAGGAAATCCCAGTCGTCCAGGAATTCTAGAAGTCATCATGGACTGGCCAGAGGGCAAAGATTTTGGGATGTCACCAGAAGAGGAGGTGACGCGTGCTGAAGAGGCCCCACCGTATAATGAACTGTCAGAGAGTGAAAAGCAATATGCCTTGTTTACTGATGGGTCCTGCCCTATTGTGGGAAAGCATCAGAGATGGAAGGCAGCTGTGTGGAGTCCCCTGTGACAAGTTGCAGAAACTGCTGAAGGAGAGGGTGAATCAAGTCAGTTTGCAGAGGTGAAAGCCATCCAGATGGCCTTGGACATTGCTGAACGAGAAAAATGGCCAGTACTTTATCTCTCTACTGACTCATGGATGGTGGCAAATGCCCTGTGGGGGTGGTTGCAGCAATGGAAGCAGAGCAACTGGCAACGCAGAAGTAAACCCATCTGGGCTGCTGCATTGTGGCAAGATATCGCTGCCCGGGTGCAGAACCTGGTGATGAAGGTACGCCACGTAGATGCTCATGTACCCAAGAGTCGGGCCACTGAGGAACACACGAATAACCAGCAAGTGGATAAAGCTGCTAAGATTGAAGTGGCTCAGATGGACTTGGATTGGCAACATAAGGGTAAATTATTTTTAGCCCTGTGGGCCCATGACACCTCAGGCCATCAAGGCAGAGATGCAACATATAGATGGGCTCGTGATCGAGGGGTGGACTTAACGATGGACACTATTGCCCAGGTTATTCACGAATGTGAAACATGTGCTGCAATTAAGCAAGCCAAGCGGTTAAAGCCTCTCTGGTATGGAGGACGATGGCTGAAGTACAAGTATGGGGAGGCCTGGCAGATCGACTATATCACACTCCCACCAACCCGCCAAGGCAAGCGCAGTGTGCCTACCATGGTGGAAGCAACCACCGGATGGCTGGAAACATACGCTGTGTCCCACGCCACTGCCCGGAACACTATCCTGGGCCTTGAGAAACAAGTCTTGTGGCGACACGGCACCCCAGAGAGAATTGAGTCAGACAATGGGACTCATTTCCGGAACAACCTCATAGACACTTGGGCCAAAGAGCATGGCATTGAGTGGGTATACCACATCCCCTACCATGCACCAGCCTCTGGGAAAATCGAATGGTACAATGGGCTGTTAAAAACTACACTGAGAGCAATGGGTGGTGGGACTTTCAAACACTGGGATACACATTTACCAAAAGCCACCTGGTTGGTCAACACTAGGGGATCTGCCAACAGGGCTGGCCCAGCCCAATCAGAACTTTTACATCCTGTAGAGGGGGATAAAGTTCCTGTGGTGCGCATAAAGAATTTGTTGGGGAAGACAGTCTGGGTTATTCCTGCTTCAGGTAAAGGCAAACCCACTCGTGGGGTTGCTTTTGCTCAGGGACCTGGATATACTTGGTGGGTAATGCGGGAAGATGGGGAAGCCTGGTGTGTACCTCAGGGGGATTTGATTTTGGGGGAAAACAGCCAATGAACACAAATGTATGCTGTTGCCTGCTCTAGAACACTTTTATAGCCCACCAGCTAGAAATCTTCAGGTAGCCATCAATTGACCCTTACTTCCCTCTAATCATCACCCCAACAAAGAATGAATTTTGAGGAAACCAGACGAGCTCAGCAGTGACCAGTCAAGTTCGGTGGTGTCATCAGCAGGCAACAACCCAACACTACACACCGTCCCTCCTGCCCTGGAAGACTATTACAAGAGATGGAGCCTGACATCATGGACTGGATGAGTTCAGCAATTTTACAGGGATTGGTCCATGGACTAGGGAATGATATCTTTCTCTGTGTGTGGGTGTGGGTGTATATATATGTGTATATATGGGACAGGGGCGATGGTGTGTTGAGAGATGTGGGATCTGAGCATGACGTGAATGGTATGGAATAAGGGGTGGATACTGTCCTGGGTTCAGCTATAGCAGTCATTTTTCTCCTTCTTAGTAGCTGGTGCAGTGCTGTGTTTTTTAACTTTCAGCCTGGGAACAACGCTGATAACACTGATGTTTTTAGTTGTTGCTAAGTAATGTTTATTCCAACCAAGGACTTTCTCAGTCTCATGCTTTGCCAGGGAGGAGGGGAAGCCGGGAGGAAGCAGAGACAGGACACCTGACCCAAACTAGCCAAAGGGGTATTCCATACCACAGCATGTCATGCCCAGTATATAAACCACGGGGAGTTACCCGGAAGGCCCAGATCACTGCTCGGGTCGGGCTGGGTATCGGTCGGCGGGTGGTGAGCAATTGTATCCTCTCCCCTTGTTATTTCACTAATCATTATTATCATTGGTGGTAGCAGTAGTGGTTTTGTATTATACCTTAGTTGCGGGACTGCTCTTATCTCAACCCGTGGGAGTTACATTCTTCCCATTCTCCTCCCCATCCCTCTGGGAGCGGGGGGAGGAAGGGGGGGGAGTGAGCGAGCGGCTGTGTGGTTCTGAGTTACCGGCTGGGCTCAAACCACGACAACTGCGCACAGCTGATATTTTGGAAGGTACTTAATAGTGTCTGCATATTCAGATCTTGTACTCAACAGCTTTAGTCATTGGTACTTTAATGTAACAAACCCTTTTAAAAATATTTTTGGCTCAGAACTTTTAACTGGCTCTATTTGAGCTAATCAAGTCCACTTTTACCTTGCAGTAAAGTACTTAACTGTATGGCCACCTCCCATGGGACATTCGGTAAGCTTAAAGTGAAACATTAATATAATGGCTTTTGAAAATTAGGCCCAAATTCATGAGTTTTTCAAGGAAAAGATGTTTAACCATCTGTAGAGATTGGTAACCTACTGAGTCAGGGGAGACTTATAGGGCCGACAGGAAAAGAAAACTTCAGGCATATATTCTGCAAGGAAATATCTTCACAAAACCTTTCTTATAAATGTTGTTCTAGGGAGAAGCAGCTTTCCCTGATGCCGTACAGTATTATTTGGTCTTCTGAAAAGCTTTGGCTTAATTTGTGTATAGACTCCATTTGGACAGCCATAACTAATGGGAAACAGTCCCAACAACACCACAAAAGATTTGTTTTCCTTTGCCTTTAAATGAAATATTAATAGATGTATATTTTAGTTTTTGTTGAATATGAAATGTCACAAGCGACCTGTCAAGCTCCTGTTTTCAATAATTACTTTATTTCACATGTCAACGCAGTCTGGGAAATTAGTTTTTCCCACAGAGGACTCTCATTAGGGATTAAAGGTGAGTGTGGCGCAGGGTAGTTTTTCCTCCATCTTTTCCCTCGCCCCGCCAGCCTAGAGAGCATCTGACTCTGCTGACTAAGGGGAGCAATTCATTACTGTGCACAGGAGGGGAACGGGAAGCAAGATGGTCATATTAAGTATACTCACTGACCCAAAAGAGACTAGGGAAAGCATAATAATACTTAGCCCTTATATTATTCTTTTCATCAGTAGATCTCAAAGCACTTGAAAAAAGAGGTTGATTTTATGGAAAAGTTGCCCACTGTAACTCTCTTGGGGTTTGGCAAATATAAGGTCCAGTCCAACAGAAAAAGCAAGAGGGAGAACATATTACTAATAAATGACTGAGCAGACAGGACCTATTGCCTTTGTCAGCAGACAATGGCTGATTTACACCATGATTTAACTGCAGAAGCAATATTCCAGTTCTAGCCCATGGAAAATCTGGGCCATTCTCAGACATTTCTAATGTTATCCAGTGGATTACTGGGAGTCACTGGAGTAGAAAGTAGTCTTGTGCTACTGTAGATGAAGAGCATTGTTTGGTTCTCCCTAGAAATCCTGCACCTGTGTGATCTGATAGAGTTTACTGCCTGATTTCTTTTGGGCAACATGAAAGGGCTGGACATGAGGAACCATGCCCCAAGCTCAGTCTTCATATTCAAGAGCAATGCAACATCTCTACTGGCTTACATGCTCATCTCATCACAGAGCACTAAAAAAAAACCAAACCCCTTTTTCTCCTCTTTGTTTGTAATGTGTACTCTAACTTGCTTTTATTTTCCAAAGGCCTTTCTGCTCTGTGTATATGATAGCAATGTTCAAAGAAGCCCGAAGTCCTGCTTTGACACACAACCCAGAAAAAAACATCTTGTAAGATGCAGTCTTAGATCCCATTGGGTCAAATGGCTGCTGTGCAGTGTCCTGGGTTCAGCTGTAACAGTTATTTTTCTCCTTCTTAGTAGCTGGTGCAGTGCTGCGTTTTCGACTTTAGTCTGAGAACAACACTGATAACACCCATGTTTTTAGTTGTTGCTAAGTAACGTTTACCCCGATCAAGGACTTTTGCAGTTTCATGCTCTGCCAGTGAGGAGGGGCACAAGAAGCTGGGAGGAAGCAGAGACAGGACACCTGACCCAAACTAGCCAAAGGGGTATGCCATACCACAGCACATCATGCCCAGTATATAAACTGGGGGGAGTTACCCGGAAGGCCCAGATTGCTGCTCAGGTTGGGCTGGGTATTGGTTGGCAGGTGGTGAGCAATTGTATTCTCTCCCCTTGTTATTTCCCTTATCATTATTATTATTGGTGGTAGTAGTAGTAGTAGTTTTGTATTATACCTTAGTTACTGGACCGTTCTTATCTCAACCTGTGGGATTTACATTCTTTTGATTCTCCTCCCCATTCCTCCGGGAGCAGGGTGGGGGAGTGAGTGAGCAGCTGTGTGGTTCTAAGTTATCAGCTGGGCTTAAACCACGACACTAACTCTAGAGGCAACTCTGCTTGCTGTTGGGGCTGCTGCTGGACCCAACCCTCTTCCCCCTGGGAGATTGTGCTGTGGGGAATCAACCAACCCATGAATTTAGGATGCCCTTGAAGCTAGCAAAAAAAGTAAAATAAAAAAAAAATCAGTGCCTTCCTTCCTTAGTGGAGCTATTTCTTCCCATCTCTGCCTCCTATCAGAAATTTAAGAATTGTAGTTACTGACCTTTCATCTCATTTTGGGAGTAGAGGGATTTCATTCCCAAAAGTTCTATATTTTTCACAGAATTCTGCAGCCAGCTCTGATGATCATCTGTAGTTCTGTACCAGTGTTAAATGCAGGCATAACCCAAACATTGTAATACTTGCCCGGAAACGTGTAGTATTAAGTGTTCATGGAGAGGAAACTGAGGTCCATCTCGTACTGTTTTGGCTCCTGTAATTTAACAGTGCTGAAGAGATGATGCTTGGTGATGACGCATACACCCTGCCCAGCATACTGAATCCTGTCTGCAAAGCTGGTCAGGGATTTCTCGCTAGACATTGGGGGGAGTTAAAATATGTGGCAGTGCAAAAGGGTGATGCAGCTCGGGGTGGGTGGGGGCAGTAGTCTGGCATGCACAGAACTAACAGATTCCATCAAAAAGATTTCATCAAAAATAGATCAGTTCACAAATCCTACCATATTCATCCAGCAAAAACTTCTGCGTTTTGCTGCACTGAGTCCAGATCTTTGTCCTCTGATGAGGAGTGCCTACTGGTCCAGAAGGTTTTCTATATGTTGAAAGACTAAGGCAACAACTTTTGCAAAGAGAACATTAATGACGTCCTGGAAGTTTGAATTTTGGAGGAAACCAGGAACTGGGCTGCTGGCCTCAGTTGTTCACCCTCCGGGGTCCTTTCCTTCCTGATGCTCTTGGCCTCTTGCAAAGACGCAATTCAAAAGGCCTGAGAGATTGTGAGGGGAAAAAGCAGCATCAGCTGGATCCCACACTACCAAATCTGTTACTTGTATGGACTGCATGATCCAGTGTGTACCTGGCTAATTCCCTTCTGTGTCTCCTTTTCTCACCTGTCCTGCAGGGAGCCTCTTCAAGCCTCGTGGTGAAGTTTGCAGATACAGACAAGGAGCGTACAATGAGACGCATGCAGCAAATGGCAGGACAAATGGGCATGTTCAACCCCATGGCCATCCAGTTTGGAGCATATGGTGCCTGTGCACAGGCAGTAAGTATAGACACTGGCTCTATGCATGTTCACCAGAACAGGGGTAGCACCTAGAATAGCACAATGCACACATAAGCAGAGGAACTGAGCAGAGGAAGAAGCAGTGGTTTCTCCATTATAAGTTAAACTGTGACAGCAAACTGAGCCATGCCATCTAGAGTAGGAGATGATGTCTCCCTCAGATGTGTAATACCTGCTTCTAGCACTAACCAAACCATGGGCATGTGTGTACCCATGCAAGATACTTCCTATGGGGTCTAAGCCATTGCTGTCAAATCCGAACAGAATTAGCATTTGAGTTTTAGATAAAATAGGCCATGAATTCAGCTCATCCTAGTTCTCTGTCCCACATCATCACCATCTGGTGCTAGAGAAGGTTTGTGGCCCTCCTCTGCTAGAGGCCATGCAGACTGAGCTGAATGGGGGAGATGATGGCACTCTGCTCCATTTGGCCAGGCCCTGTGGCCCCATGCATCATTGCGGGTGTCTTTGGAGTAGTCACTGGATAAAATGGCAGCTGTTGATGGAAATGCTTTTAGGTTCATGAAAGCATGCTAGATAATACTAAAATGTACAAGCAGACATATTCACACATACAGTCCTGTCTCCCCAAAACAGTATGATTTAAGCACACTGGGAAAACACATCAGCTATTTAAAGCACTGTTGCACTAACTTAAGGTATCCTACTTACATACCAAACTTGGACCCTGGAACCCTGAGACAGTGTGACTGTACTGAGAGTTCCTGATGTAGCCCTGAAATGGATGCCTCTGGCATAACTACCTTTCCTTAGGCTACAATTAACAAGGATCTGCAAGACAAAATCAGGTTCAGGTAACTTGGTCTCTCTGCCAGATATTTCAGAGGAAGGTTGAGGTGACACAATAATGCCCAGTGATGTTGGCTGCCTTCTCTGGAGCAGATGAAACAGCTACATTTGCAGGCAGTGACAGTGCACCTAGGTGCTTCATCCATTTGGTGGTAAGATGTGGCCCTCGTACTCTGTGCTGGATTTGTGTGCAGGAGCAAAGTGCCATTAATCCCACTTTTACAGAGTAACATGTTTCTGAATGAGAGAGACCAAATGACTCAGCTTAGGTAATACAGGGCAGGAATTAGGTAATACAGGTAATACAGGAAAAATCAGGAATCACACTCTGGTGTACTTGTATGCCCTCCAGTATATTGACTGCAAGGCTCTGCTTTCTTCCCTGCATATATCCTTCTCATGCTTTGGTACCATGGACTTTCCACCACATCCACATGTTCTTTTTTAAAATTGAGGACCTAGAAATTTCTGTCCTCCACTGAGCATCATGTGCCTCATTAAACACTTGGTTCAACCCAGCCTACCCCTTCTATCAACCATGTAGAGTCAGAAAGATATCCTGTAGAGCTCCACAGAAGTTCCCCCTCTCCTCCCAGATGCAACCCCAGTGCTATTCTGGACTTTTTTTATTCTCTTCCTGCTGGACAAATTCCTTTTTTCCTTCCATTTTGTCCTCCTCATTTTCATTAGGAGTCAAAGAGAATCTTTGCCTCTTCCTTGGTCCCCTACTCCCTCACACAACGGAAGAGCTGTCCCCTCCACATCCCAGATGTGTTTGTGTTTCTAGCTGGGAAAGATTGCAGGAACAGGAAAAGAGACAGTAAATTACAGTTGAGCCCAGGCCAGTGGCCAGCAGCCTGGCAGGGGGATGCAGCATCTGTGCTACCATTTACCAGAGGCATTAACAGGATGCAACCCATAGGCACCTGGGGACAAATATCTGCAGGGGTTATCAGGCAGAAGATGTGGCTCCAGCATTATGCTACAGGCATTGATCAAGCAGAAAATAGGTGGTAAAGACACCACCGTCCTGATGCTCTGGACCAAAAATTATTCTTGGCTACATAATTTTTAATCTGGAGTAATTCTTTTAATTGCCATGATAATAAAATCAGTTTATACTGATATAAAAGAGGATGAGGATTGCATGTTTACATCACAAAAGTTCCCTTCATCTATTTCACACTAGATAATACAGGATATTATGAGGGTAGGTGCTTGAATGAAGATTTATCGCTGAAGGAAGAGTGAAACCAATTCCTGGGTCTGCTCCCACTCCACTTGAAATCAGTGAATATTTTTCCTATTGATTTCTTGATTTCTGTGAAAGTGGAATTTGACACTTTTTTTTTTTTTTTTTTTCCTTCCCCCCTGGTAAATATAGCTAATAAGGAGAAGAATAAGTTTTAGATCTTGACCCTTTGGGTATGACAAGCTGGTGACACCAAATACCCTGAGGACTTCAGAGCTGTCTAAATGATGGGATCGGATTTCCTTGTGGTGTTTGTATACCCAGAGTGCGCCAAGATGCTGTCTCTCAATGAGCCTCCCTGTCTCTCCCTATCTGCTTCATAGAATCATAGAATCATGGAATGGGTTGGGTTGGAAGGGACCTTAAAGATCATCTAGTTCCAACCCCCCTGCCATTATGGACAGGGGCACCTTCCGCTAGACCAGGTTGCTCAAAACCCCATCCAGCCTGGACTTCATCTCACAGTCTAACACAAAAGGAAAGAAATGGAGCACCGAGGCTGTGTGACATTCCCTCGGTCCCGATTAATCCACCTTGGACTGCTGGCTCTTAGATATCAGGAAGTGTTCAAGGCCAGGCTGGATGATCTTTAAGGTCCCTTCTAACCCAAACCATTCTATAATTCTATGATGATTCTATAATTGGCACCTGGTAAATGCCAGCAGGAGATGGAGAGATCGTTGGGGAGAGGGAAAGGGGGGGGGGCTAAGGCAAGTCAAGAAGAGGAAAGGTGAACCAGTGAAAATGCAAGGGCTGTACAGCAATGACAGCTGATGCCAGTGCCATCAATAACTCCTGTGACCCTCAGTGAATTGTTTGACACACCCCCAGTCTCATTTCCCCATGTACAAATAAAGCTTATAATCGGATTTCTTTTTTTTTCCTTCTCCCTCAGTGACATGGCTTTCTTGTATGCTCTCTCTCCATAGGTTCTCAAACAGGGCTATGATGGTAGCACAAGTTTAAGGACTACCTCAGTGCTTAGTAATAAAGCCAGGACTAGCTTGAGACACTATGGTCTCTGGTTTGTACTTGTCACCTGTCCTCCCAGCTATCCCATTGCAGTCCAGGAGTGACTAATGTCTCCATATACGTGTTCCCAAGCAGTCGCAGGAGAGCTGCATAAGGAATGGTTGCCAATGGTCCATCCCCATGGAGGAGGTTGCCAGGTCCTCTAGGCTGCAGTTGCTTGCTGAATCTCCCCAGAAAGGCTTCATGCATGTCACCGGGACTGCATTAGCTCTTGCAAAAAAGGTCTCCATACATCAAGGTGGCCAGTGCAGCAGAAACCCACATGGCATGGCTGGTGGAGAGATTAGTGGGCAGCTGTGGATTTGAAAACCAAGCAGCACCACTGGGGAGAGGCGGTGAGGGTCTCAATCCATCAGTGTTTGACTGATAATTGTTAGTGTTGCCACCAGGACTGCTTTGGGCCCCAGCTCCTAGTTACTTCCTTTGCAGCTCAGCAAATGGCCATGTCACGGTTTACTCCAAGCCACCTAACCTCAGCTTAAGCAACCTTGATCACTGCAACAGCCTCACATCAGCTAAGCAACTAGTCTTTGGGTTCAGCAGCCATATGGCCTCAACTCCAGAAGCAAAAAAAAAAAACCCAATTAGGAAGCTAAGGGGTTCTCCTTTGTGTGTGGTTTTTGCCTCCCCTCAACATGCATCACCTGCAAGCAGATCAAAGCTTGGCAATAACTTCATATGTTGTTTCAGTGATGCAGACCCACCTCACCTCTTTTGTATACAGCTCAAGGGAAGTCAGGTTTCATGGCTCCCTAAAGCTCCCAGAGCTCCCATACTAATTTGTATCAGGTTTTTTTTTCTTTTCAGCAACATTTTCCCATATTTATTCAGGTTCACCTTTTATGGGACAATTATTTATTTTAGTTCACACATGTATAGGGCAACAGCCCTTTTTTGTTGTCTTGTTACTGTAGCTCCACATGAGCTAGCTGATAAGTGGTCATAAGTGATCACCTTGGAAAGCTAGGGCAGCAGTAACTACCATGCTGACCATAAAAGTGTAGGTGCCTCTCCTGCCTCCCTGTCCCAGCTCCTGTGGAGATGAACAGATACTTCTTCTGAATGATCTGAGGTAGTGCTGAAGGGAAGAATCAATTCTTCCAATATTTATTCAATTCATACTCTGAAATTATTCTGGAAAAATACTTTTAAAAAATCAGCTACCCGTATGAAATCAGACAAAATTTACTGAGTAGACTATCTTTGCATATAATTGTTATTATATTAAAATGACCAAAACAAGGACAGTAAGTTCAGTAAATACTACCTGTTATGCAAATCACTTGTTTTGATCCATTTCAGAAGAAGCAGCTATTTTGAAGCCATAATACTTAGTAGCAGGGCTAATACAATATTTCTGATTGTCAGGTCCCTGGTAATTCAGAACTAATGAACACTCAGATTTGGACTGTATATACTTTTTTTTAGGTGGTGTGGGGTTTTTTTTTCACAGTTCTCACAAAGTTAGAAATCCAAATCATTGTGTATCAGGCTATGGAAAGACACATGAATCCAGGTGTTGCACATTTGGTTAGTTTTTTAAAAATCTTAATTAAATTTAAATTTCATTTTCAAAGCAGAAATTTCTGTTTCCAAGAAGACATTAAAAATGTCTGAAGGACCATTCTGATTTTTTCAGAATATCTTCTGTTTGTTTGAAGGCTTGGGAGATATTTTTGTTTTTATTTCCCAATGCCAGTTTGGTAAAACAGAGGTGAATTTGTCAATTCTGTGATTTTACCAAATATGAGTCTATTTACTGCTTGGTTGATCACTTAACTTACCTCTTCCTATCACATGGATACCATAAGGATTAATTAGCTAAGCGTTTGCATAGATCGTTACATGTGAGTAGCATTGAATGCCCTATTATTACTTTGATTATTACTGAATGAAGAATATTTAAAGTTAAACAAAACACCATGTGGTTCAGAGACAAGTATAGAAAATAACACTGGAAAAAAGAAGGTCATCATATAATTCAGAATAAGCCTTCTCCAAGGGCAATAATCATACTATTTCAAAAAGAGTGCATCAGACATAATCCCTCTCTCCTTTTCCCCTTCTTCAGTTTCACATTTCTTTCTTTTGGGGGCTGGGGAAGGCAGGCTGTAGCATCCTTGTCCTATATCTAGCAGGAGTTTTTGGCCTTAAGTCACTTCATCTCTCCATGTACCTGTTTGTCCTGTAAGAAAAGGATAATATTTCCTTTCCTTGAATGCAGTTGCATGACACTGACATCTTACAGGCACTTCATGCCAGAGACGGCCATCTCTTTCCCAGTCTCACCTCTGGCCACATGTCCTCACCCCACGCCACTAGACTGACCATGACCACACAAGGAGCCACTTCTGGGAGGAAAACTGTCATTAAGCACCACATTTCTATGTTGTATGGTTAACACTGCTGGTATTATTTCTGACTGGGTGCTTGGCAGCATCAGGCATGCATCTATCCTGGTGCAAAGGTAGCAGCAAGACATGGAGAGGGAGATGTGCATCAGCAAGCTCTTGCTTTGGCTCAGGTATACTGCAAAACTACATCCTTTGGTTGTTTTTTTCTTGGTCTTAATCTCCCATGCTAGGATAAGATGGATAAGCCTGCAGAGGTGCCTATCCATCCATTAATGACAGAGCTGCCTGAAGTTTAGCTACCTATACTTGAGGTAGCAAAAAGATGTGTGAAATTAATCCTCCTCTCTCTTGCTGTTAACCAGCCGTCACTACCACCCCTCCCCATGCCTTGAATGACCTTACCAGTTCTCAAGCCTTGGGATGGGGATTGCAGGCTGATAGCTCTTGAGGTGCTGTCCCTGGTAGCATTTCCTGGTCTCCTCAGAAGATAATTATTTGAGTGATAATAATGGCCAGGTTTGAGGAAAGAGGGAATGAATCTATAAAATCAGATGGGAAAAAACATTAAATGCTGAGGCAAAGATCATACCAAGAAAGTAAGAGAAGCAAAAGGAAATATATTCTTTCAGCTGAGGAAGGGAAAAGCTTCTCTCTGTCCCCTCAGATAAGTTTGAAATAATAAGGCTGCTGCCTTTCTGGTTAGTGCTCTGTGGCCCCAGCCCAGACAGGGAAAATGTGCATTTCAAATGGTATATTTTAAAGTACACAATAGCCAGGGGACCTGCAATTGATTTGCCTCTGGTGGGGTCACTGATTCGCTTTCTACAGCTTCCTTAACTTGGACCATACACTGGACCTCTTTCAGACTGGATGGGACATTTGTCTTTGGGGAGGAGCTGGAGAAGGAGTGGGATGACTTTTATTCAAGCTCACTTGGGAATGCCCCTGTCCTGGTTTTGCCTGGGATAGAGTTAATTTTCTTCCCAGTTGCTGGTACAGTGCTGTGTTTTAACTTTAGTCTGAGAATAATGCCGACAGCAACAACTAAACCATCAGTGCATTAAGTAGTGCTTACCCTGATCAAGGACTTTCCAGTCTCCCATGCTCCGCCAGTGAGGAGGGGTGCAGGAAACCGGGAGGAAGCAGAGACAGGACACCTCACCCAAACTAGCCAAAGGGGTGTTCCATATCACAGCACGTCATGCTCAGTATATAAACTGGGGGGAGTCACCCAGAAGGGACTAATCACTGCTCAGTCAGCAGGTGGTGAGCAATTGTATTGTGCAACACTTGTGTTAATTATTTTTTTCCTCTTCCCTTTCCTCTTTTAGTTTTATATTCTCTCCCCTTGTTATTTCCCTTATCATTATTATTAATAGTAGTATTATGTTGTACTTTAGTTATTAAAATGTTCTTATCTCAACCTGCAGGATTTACATTCTTTTGATTGTCCTCCCCATCCTGCCTGGGGAGGGGAGGAAGGGAGGTGAGCAAGCAGATGCATGGTACTTAGTTGCCAGCTGGATTTAAACCACAGCAACCTCAGAGGTTTTTATAAGGCAGACTGGTGACCCCTACAGAATTTGCCCTAATTTGAAAAATACCCTGAAGCCACCCTGGGGGGAAGGAGGTAGGTCTATGCCTTCAGTTCTTTCAAGGTGATCAAGTTGATTAAGTTCCTGTCCTCCCACCCCAGCAATGCTGCTGCACTCAGCTGAGCTCTAACCATCAGCTGCTCAGCTGGTAAGGACACCCCCCACCCCCACCCTTTAACTGTTAACCTTGAGCAGTGACCTGACCTGGATGACCATAAATGGGAAACGTGACAGCAGAAGGGTTGAAGGAGTGTTGTCAAGGGCTGTGATGTCCAGATGTGTTTGTGGTCCCCTCTCTAGCCAAGGAATCAAAGCCAGTTAGCAGGGGTACATGGCTGCGTTCAGGTATGGGATGCTGTAGTCCTTTCAGCTCTGGAGGAGACTGGTTTACCCCATGGGCTGGCTCTGAAGGTTTCAGCAAGGTATACATCCTCTGGATAATGAGGTACAAGGATCCAGCTCATTTCCACGGGGAGGTTCTAGGTCTCCAGGTCATCTTACATATTCATACAGTGATAATAAGCATAAGTGATATAAACTTAACAGAAATGGGGTGATGGCACCCTGCAGGATGCCTGCTGCAAGAGAAACAACTGAACCTAGTTTCCCAAATCAAAGGTTAGGTCCTTAATTACTACCTTATTTTTACTGTGTTAGCTTTTCAACCCTAAGCTAAATTTAACTTCTTTGCTCCTTAAGCTCCTAACTTCAGGTCTGTGGGAATATGGCCAGGTTTAACCAAATGTTTCATTGAAAGCCACCAGGCTTTAGGCTACAGACCCTACAACTTCAGCACTAATCAGCAGATTAGGATGATCACAGAATTATAGAATACCAGGTTGGAAGGGGAGCTGGTCCAACCTATCTTCGCAAAAGTGCAGTCTAGAAAAGATGACCCAGCACCCTGTTCAGACAAATCTTAAGAGTGTCCAGTGTTGGGGAAACCACCACTTCTCTGGGGAGATTATTCCAATGGCCAATTATTCACTATGAGAACAATTTTCCTCATGTCCAATAAGAATCTCACCAGGAGTAACTTGTATCCATTATCCCTTGTCTTTTCCAGGTGACTCCTTGTAAAAAGGGAGTCTCCATCTTCTTTGTAGCTACCCTTTAAATAATAGAACATGGTGATATGGTGTCCCCTGAGCCTTCTTTTCTCAAGGCTGAATAAACCCAGTTCTTCCAGCCTTTCCTCATACGGCAGACTTCCTAGTCCTTTGATCATCTTTGTGGCTCTTCTCTGGACCCCCTCCAGCCTATATAGCAGGGACCAAAACTGAACACAGGTGTGGCCTGACAAGTGCCAAGTAGAGTGGGATAAAGACTTCTTCATCTTTGCTGGTGATGTCCTTGTTGATGCAACCCAGCGCCCTGTTGGCTTTCCTTGCCACAGCAGCACACTGTTCACTCATATTGAGCTTGTTGTCTACCTGGACCTCCAGGTCCCTTTCCACAGAGCTGCTCCCCAGCCAAGTAGACTGCAGCCTGTGCTGCATTCCTGGATTGTTTTCCCAGGTGCAAGACCTTACACTTGTCCTTGTTGAACTTCATAAGGTTCTTGTTAGCCCCCTCTTCCAGCCTATCCAGGTCATCCTGCAGGGTGGCTCTCCCTTCCAAAGTGTCCACTTCCCCACTCAGTTTGGTACCATCAGCAAACTTCATCAGGGTACATTTGATGCTAACATTAAGATTACTTCTGAAGATATTAAACAGCATTGGGCCCAATATCGATCCCTGGGGGACCCCACTAGTGACAGGTTGCCAGCTGGAAAAAGAATCATAGAATCAACTAGGTTGGAAAAGACCTTTAAGATCAAGTCCAACCATTACTCCAGGACTGCCAAGTCCACCACTAAACCATATCACTGAGGGCCTCATCTACATGGGTTTTTTTGAACACTTCCAGGGATGGCGATTCCACCACTTCCATGGGAAGCCTATTCCAATACCTGATCACCCTCTCAGTGAAGAAATTTTTCCTAATATCCATTCTAAACCTCCCCTGGTGCAGCTTGAGGCTGTTAGCTCTTGTCCTATCACTTGTTACTTGGGAGAAGAGACTGACCCCCACCTCACTACAACTTCCTTTCAGGTAGTTGTAGAGAGCGATAAGGTCCCCCCTGAGCCTTCTCTTCTCCAGACTAAACAACCCCAGTTCCCCCAGCCGTTCCTCATGAGACATGTACTCCAGACCCTTCACCAGCTTCGCTGCCCTTTTCTGGACCCACTCCAGCACCTCAATATCTCTTGTTATGAGGGGCCCAGAACTGAACACAGTATTTAAGGTGTGGCTTCACCAGTGCCGAGTACAGGGGGATGATCACTTCCCTAGCCCTGCTGGCCACATTATTTCTGATACAAGCCAGAATGCTGTTGGCCTTCTTGGCTGCCTGGGCACAAGCTGGCTCATGTTCAGCTGGCCATCAATCAGCACCCCCAGGTCCCTTTCCACCAAACAGCTTTCCAGCCACTCTTCCCCAAGCCTGCAGCATTGCATGGGGTTGTTATGGCCCAAATACAGGACCCAGTACTTTGCCTTGGTGAACCTCATGCAGTTGGCCACAGCCCATTGATCCAGCCTGTCCAGATCCCTCTGCAGAGCCTCAAGCAGATCAACACTCCCAGCCAACTTGGTGTCATCCACAAATTTACTGAGGGTGCACTCAATCACCTCATCTAGATCATCAATGAAGATATTAAACAACACTGGCCCTAATACCAAGCCCTGAGGGACACCACTAGTGACTGGTCACCAAATAGATGTGACAGCATTTACCACCACTCTTTGGGCTCTGCCATCCAGCCAGTTTTCAACCCAGCACAACACCTATCCAGGCCATGAGCAGCCAGTTTCCCTAGAAGGATGCCGTGGGAGACAGTGTCAAATGCTTTACTAAAGTCCAAATAGACAACGTCCAAAGCCTTTCCCTCATCAACCAGGTGGGTCACTTTGTTGTAGAAGGAGATCAGGTTGGTCAAGCAGGACCTGCCCTTCATGAACCCATGCTGACTGGGCCTGATCTCCCCATTTTCCCCACACGTGCTTTGTGATCTCACTTAGGATTATCTGCTCCATGACCTTCCCCGGCTGTCGTGGTTTGAGCCCAGCCGGTAACTCAGAACCACACAGCCGCTCGCTCACTCCCCCCCCTTCCTCCCCCCGCTCCCGGAGGGATGGGGAGGAGAATCAGAAGAATGTAACTCCCACGGGTTGAGATAAGAGCAGTCCCGCAACTAAGGTATAATACAAAACCACTACTGCTACCACCAATGATAACAACGATTAGTGAAATAACAAGGGGAGAGGATACAATTGCTCACCACCCGCCGACCGACACCCAGCCCGACCCGAGCAGTGATCTGGGCCTTCCGGGTAACTCCCCCCAGTTTATATACTGGGCATGACGTGCTGTGGTATGGAATACCCCTTTGGCTAGTTTGGGTCAGGTGTCCTGTCTCTGCTTCCTCCCGGCTTCCCCTCCTCCCTGGCAAAGCATGAGACTGAGAAAGTCCTTGGTTGGAATAAACATTACTTAGCAACAACTAAAAACATCGGTGTTATCAGCGTTGTTCCCAGGCTGAAAGTCAAAACCACAGCACTGCACCAGCTGCTAAGAAGGAGAAAAATGACTGCTATAGCTGAACCCAGGACAGTATCCACCCCTTATTCCATACCATTCACGTTATGCTCAGATCCCACATCTCTCAACACACCATCGCCCCTCTCCCATATATACACATATATATACACCTACACCCACACACAGAGAAAGATATCATTCCCTAGTCCATGGACCAATCCCTGTAAAATTGCTGAATTCATCCAGTCCATGATGTCAGGCACCATTTCTTGTAATAGTCTTTCAGGGCAGGAGGGACGGTATGTAGTGTTGGATTGTTGCCTGCTGATGATACCGCCAAACTCGTCTGGTCACTGCTGAGCTTGTCTGGTTTCCTCAAAATTCATTCTTTGTTGAGGTGATGATCACAGGGAAGTCAGGGTCAATTGCTGGCGACCCGAAGATATCTAGCTGGTGGGCTATAAAAGTGTTATAGAGCAGGCAACAGCATACATTTGTGTTCATTGGCTGTTTTCCCCCAAAATCAAATCCCCTTGAGGTACACATTGGACTTCCCCATCTTCCCGCATTACCCACCAAGTATATCCAGGTCCCTGAGCAAAAGCAACCCCACGAGTGTGTTTGCCTTTACCTGAAGCAGGAATAACCCAGACTGTCTTCCCCAACAAATTCTTTATGTGCACCACAGGAACTTTATCCCCCTCTACAGGACATAAAAGTTCTGATTGGGCTGGGCCAGCCCTGTTGGCAGATCCCCTAGTGCTGACCAACCAGGTGGCTTTTGGTAAATGTGTATCCCAATGTTTGAAAGTCCCACCACCCATTGCTCTCAGTGTAGTTTTTAACAGCCCATTGTACCGTTAGATCTTCCCAGATGCTGGTGCATGGTAGGGGATGTGATATACCCACTCAATGCCATGCACTTTGGCCCAAGTGTCTATAAGGTTGTTCCGGAAATGAGTCCCATTGTCTGACTCAATTCTCTCTGGGGTGCCGTGTCGCCACAAAACTTGTTTCTCAAGGCCCAGGATAGTGTTCCGGGCAGTGGCGTGGGGCACAGCATATGTTTCCAGCCAGCCGGTGGTTGCTTCCACCATGGTAAGCACACTGCGCTTGCCTTGGCGGGGCGGTGGGAGTGTGATATAGTCAATCTGCCAGGCCTCCCCATACTTGTACTTCAGCCATTGTCCTCCATACCAGAGAGGCTTTAACCACTTGGCTTGCTTAATTGCAGCACATGTTTCACATTCGTGAATAACCTGGGCAATAGTGTCCATCGTTAAGTCCACCCCTCGATCAGGAGCCCATCTATATGTTGCATCTCTGCCTTGATGGCCTGAAGTGTCATGGGCCCACAGGGCTAAAAATAATTCACCCTTATGTTCCCAATCCAAGTCCATCTGAGCCACTTCAATCTTAGCAGCTTTATCCACTTGCTGGTTATTCTGGTGTTCCTCAGTGGCCCGACTCTTGGGTACATGAGCATCTACGTGGCATACCTTCACCTCCAGGTTCTGCACCCGAGCAGAGATATCTTGCCACAATGCAGCAGCCCAGATGGGTTTACTTCTGCGTTGCCAGTTGCTCTGCTTCCATTGCTGCAACCACCCCCACAGGGCATTTGCCACCATCCATGAGTCAGTAGAGAGATAAAGTACTGGCCACTTTTCTCTTTCAGCAATGTCCAAGGCCAGCTGGATGGCTTTCACCTCTGCAAAGTGACTCCATTCACCCTCTCCTTCAGCAGTTTCTGCAACTTGATGCAGGGGACTCCACACAGCTGCCTTCCATCTCCAATCCCTCCCCACAATAGGGCAGAACCCATCAGTAAACAAGGCATATTGCTTTTCACTCTCTGACAGTTCATTATATGGTGGGGCCTCTTCAGCACGCATCACCTCCTCTTCTGGTGACATTCCAAAATCTTTGCCCTCTGGCCAGTCCATGATGACTTCTAGAATTCCTGGACGACTGGGATTTCCTTGGGAGTTGAGTAACACCAACAGCTGCATTGTCTGTTGCTGTCAGGGTTTGAGTAGCTACTGTACTTGTCACTGGGGTTGGTGTAGCTGCGGTGCTTGGAGTAGCTATATTGTCTGTAATTAGTGCGGCCCACTTCATGTAGCATCAGTTGCATGATGTGTAGAGGAGACCCTGCCTTTGAACATCCAGCCCAGCACAGGCACCCGGGGTGCCAGGAGGAGCTGCGCTTCAGTTCCGATCACTTCTGAGGCAGCTCGAACCCCTTCATAGGCTGCCAGTATCTCTTTTTCAGTGGGAGTATAGCTGGCCTCGGATCCTTTATATCCCCGACTCCAAAAGCCAAGGGGTCGACCTCGAGTCTCCCCTGGAGCTTTCTGCCAGAGGCTCCAGGTAGGACCATTCTCCCCAGCTGCGGTACAGAGCACATTTTTCACATCTGGCCTGGCCCGGACTGGTCCAAGGGCTACTGCATGAACTGTTTCTCGTTCAATTTGTTCAAAGACTTGCTGTTGCTCAGGGCCCCATTTGAAATCATTCTTCTTCCGGGTCACGTGGTAGAGAGGGCTTACAATCAGACTGTAATTTGGGATGTGCATTCTCCAGAACCCCACAACACCTAAGAAAGCTTGTGTTTCTTTCTTGTTAGTTGGTGGAGACATTGCTGTTATCTTGTTGATCACATCTGTGGGGATCTGGCGACGTCCATCTTGCCATTTTATTCCCAAAAATTGAATCTCCTGTGCAGGTCCCTTGACCTTATTCCGTTTTATGGCAAAACCGGCCTTCAGCAGGATTTGGATTATCTTCCTCCCTTTCTCAAAAACTTCTTCCGCTGTATCACCCCACACGATGATGTCATCAATGTATTGCAGGTGTTCTGGAGCTTGCCCCTGTTCCAGTGCAGTCTGGATCAATCCATGGCAGATGGTGGGGCTGTGTTTCCACCCCTGGGGCAGTCGGTTCCAAGTGTACTGGACGCCCCTCCAAGTGAAAGCAAACTGTGGCCTGCATTCTGCTGCCAAAGGGATTGAGAAAAATGCATTGGCAATATTATATGTGGCATCCCACTTGGCTGCCTTTGACTCCAGTTCATATTGAAGTTCTAGCATGTCCGGTACGGCAGCACTCAATGGTGGTGTGACTTCGTTCAGGCCACGATAGTCTACTGTTAATCTCCACTCTCCATTAGACTTTTGCACTGGCCATATGGGGCTATTAAAGGGTGAGCGGGTCCTGCTGATCACTCCTTGGCTCTCCAGTCTACAGATCAGCTTATGGATGGGAATCAGGGAGTCTCGGTTGGTGCGATATTGCTGCCGGTGCACTGTTGTGGTCGCAATTGGCCCTTGTTTTTCTTCGACCTTCAGCAACCCCAGAACAGAAGGATCCTCTGAGAGACTGGGTAAGGTGGACAGCTGCTTAATTTCCTCTGTCTCCAAGGCAGCGATACGAAAAGCCCATCTATACCCTTTTGGGTCTTTGAAGTACCCTCTCCTGAGATAGTCTATGCCAAGGATGCATGGAGCCCCTGGACCAGTCACAATGGGGTGCTTTTGCCTCTTCCTCCCAGTCAGGCTGATTTCAGCTTCCAGCATAGTTAATGCTTGGGATCCTCCTGTCACTCCAGAAATATAAATGGGTTCCACCCCTTGATACCTTGATGGCATCAGAGTACACTGTGCACCAGTATCTACTAGAGCCTTATACTTCTGTGGGACTGATGTGCCAGGCCATCTGATCCACACAGTCCAGTAAACCCGATTATCCCTCTCCTCCACCTGGCTGGAGGCAGGGCCCCTCTAACAGTGATCATAAAATTCTCCACTTCTGTCTTGTAGAAAGGGATTAGTATTCCTTATCACAGGAGCGGGAGTAAAATCAGCTCTTTCACTCCATCTGGGAAACTGCTCACCAGAGACTGGAGCAGCAGCTTTCCTGGGAGGATCATCCTTGACCATTGTTCTCCTCTTCAGTTCACGCACCTGTTGCTCCAGAACTGAGGTAGGTTTTCCATCCCACTTTCTCATGTCTTCTCCGTGATCCCGCAGTTAAAACCATAGGGTGGCCCATGGCGTGTACCTCCTATATTTTCTTTCTCGAGCAGTAGGGCGCCTTCTGTTAATAGCTGAGACATGGGTTGGTACGCGTGGGGAGCTGGATAGATCGGATAAATTGTCTCTCAATTGTTTGAACTCCTGGGACAGTTTTTCCACAGCTGAAATGATGGAAGGGGTGAGATTGTCTTCGAACTCTCGGAGTTGACGAATCAGGCAATCCACTGTTGGTGATATTCCGTCATTCCAGGTCATTGATGCCAATGTGTGGGCATATCGTGATGGCGCACTCCGTGTAAGTTTCCGCCACATGGGTCGTGTACATTCGACTTCATCTGGATCTACGGATGTGTTCCTGGCATCCGGCCTCCGATAGATCATCTCTATAATGGCTGATTCCCTCAGGGACTGGATGCCTTTCTCTATCGTGGTCCAGTTGGCTGAGCGACTCGTAATATCGTCTTTGTAGGGAAACCTTTCCTTCACAGCTGCCAGGAGCCGCCTCCAAAGACTGAGGGCTCGCTTCTCTCTTGCAATCGCTTTGTCAATTCCTCCTTCCCTAGCAAGTGATCCCAGCTGCTTGGCTTCCCTACCTTCTAGATCGTGACCGTCGGCCCCATTGTCCCAGCATCGGAGCAACCAGGTGACAATGTGCTCCCCTGGAAGACGGGTTAAATCTTTTCGCATATTCCACAGCTCGGTTGAGGTCCGGGGTCGAGAAGTGACCTCTTCTTCTTCTTCCTCTTCCTCTGATCCACGTAGTAGTAACTCTTGTTCAGATGCTGTTGCATGTAGTAATGGCATTGGGTCTTCATCTTTCTTCGCTTCGCGGGTTGCTCTTTGTGCCTCTCGTTTACTTTTGCTTACAGGGGCAACAGTCATTGTCACAAACTGGCCATTTGGTTTAGCTGCAGTGTTTGTCACTGTGGTTGGAGTGGCTGCAGTGTCTGCCACTAGGATTGGAGTGGTTGCAATGTCTATTGCTGGGGTTGGTGCAGCTGTTGTGCTTGGGAGTTGAGTAACACCAACAGCTGCATTGTCTGTTGCTGTCAGGGTTTGAGTAGCTACTGTGCTTGTCACTGGGGTTGGTGTGGCTGCGGTGCTTGGACTAGCTGCATTGTCTATTGCTGTCGGAGTTTGAGTAGCTGTTGTGCTTGCCACTGGGGTTGGTGTAGCTGCTGTATTTGAAGTTGGAGTAGTTGCGTTGTCTATTGTGGTCAGGGTTTGAGTAGCTGTTGTGCTTGTCACTGGGGTTGATGTAGCTGCTGTACTTGGAGTAACTGTGTTGTCTGTTGTGGTCAGGGTCTGAGTAGCTGCTGTGCTTGTAGTTGGCATAGCTGCTTTGTCTGTTGCTTTGCCATCAGATCCAGAGACATTTTTTTCCCTTTGAAGGTGCTGGATAGTGTTGAGCAGAGCTCTGTATGCATAGGTCAAGCCCCAGCATGTTACCTTGATTTGTCCCTCTCTGGTATAACCAGGATGACAGCACACCTCGTTTAAGTGTTTTACTAGTTTTTCCGGATGTTGCACTTGTTCAGTGGTGAAGTTCCAAAGCACTGGAGGGGCCCACTGGCCTAGATACTTGCCCATACTATCCCACACACCCTGCCACTCATGACTGCCCAGCCTCAGGGAAAATCTCTTGGTGGTCCTCCTATATCGTCGTCTAATCCTAGACCAGATTTGAACCTGATACTGCTGAATTTTTGAGATTAAACGAATTAGGACGTTCCCAGGACGGGATGGCCGTGGGTAAAACACACTCCATATGTTTGCCAACATGCTGATCCCCAGCACAATCAGCAGGCAGGTTTCAAGGGTATTCAAAGGCCATCTAAAACCTTCAGAACTCTCAACTGCTGTTGCAAATAGGCTGGTGGGGGAACGGTGGGTGAAAGAGAATGCTTCCTTCGTAAGTTGACCCCCATGAGGAGAAAAAAAAAGATATGCAATTGCTAAAATATTTCATTATATACCTCCCAATGTATAGAGGTGATGGCCACGCTGGAAGCACAAACCAGACCAGTTTCATGATCAGTGAGTCTATTGTATTACAAGTCATTACCATGAAGTACAGTGAAACAAGAACCTTAGCCCAGGCCCCCCAGCCGATAAACGCTAAAACAGCAAATAGTGGCTGTAAGTAAGGTACAACATGCTGAAACTCAGATCAAGCGCAACAAGTCTGAGAGCCAAATAATCACCATTGTGATGAGTAGTAAAAATGAATGCTTATCACAAATATGATTAGACACACTCTGGTCAGATCTGTCATTATCTCAACCTTTCGGGCCCCACGTTGGGCGCCAAAAAGAACTGTTGTGGTTTGAGCCCAGCCAGTAACTCAGAACCACACAGCCGCTCGCTCACTCCCCCCCCCCTTCTTCCTCCCCCCGCTCCCGGAGGGATGGGGAGGAGAATCGGAAGAATGTAACTCCCACGGGTTGAGATAAGAGCAGTCCCACAACTAAGGTATAATACAAAACCGCTACTGCTACCACCAATGATAATAATGATTAGTGAAATAACAAGGGGAGAGGATACAATTGCTCACCACCCGCCGACCCGAGCAGTGATCTGGGCCTTCCGGGTAACTCCCCCTAGTTTATATACTGGGCATGACGTGCTGTGGTATGGAATACCCCTTTGGCTAGTTTGGGTCAGGTGTCCTGTCTCTGCTTCCTCCCGGCTTCCCCTCCTCCCTGGCAAAGCATGAGACTGAGAAAGTCCTTGGTTGGAATAAACATTACTTAGCAACAACTAAAAACATCAGTGTTATCAGCGTTGTTCCCAGGCTGAAAGTCAAAACCACAGCACTGCACCAGCTACTAAGAAGGAGAAAAATGACTGCTATAGCTGAACCCAGGACACCGGCACTGAGGTCAGGCTGACAGGCCTGTAGTTTCCAGGGTCTTCCTTCCTGCCCTTTTTGTAGAGAGGTGTCACGTTGGCCAACCTCCAGTCCTCTGGGACCTACCCACTAGACCAGGACTGCTGATAAATGATGGAGAGTGGCTTTGCGAGCTCCTCTGCCAGCTCCTTCAGCACTCTTGGGTGGAACCCATCCAGCCCCGTAGACTTACATCCAAGTGGAGCAGGAGGTCACTAACCATTTCTTCCTGGATTATAGGGACTCCAATCAGTTCCCCATCTCTGTCATCCAACTCAGGGAACTGAGTACCCTGAGGATGGCTGGTGTGACTATTAAAGACTGAGGCAAAGGCAGCATTAAGTACCTCATCCTTTTCCTCATCCTCAGTCACTAGGTTTCCCCTAGTATCCAGCAGAGGATGGAGGGTCTCCTTGGCTCTCCTTTTACCGTTAAAATATTTGTAAAAGTGTTTATTATCTTTCATGGCAGTGGCCAGATTAAGTTCCAGCTGTGCCTTTGCCTTTCTAACTTTCTCCCTACATAACCTAACAATTATATCATTTTGTGATCTCTTTGCCCAAGACGGCCTCCAACCATCATATCACCCACCAGTCTTCCTCTGTTTGTGAACAGCAAATCTAGCTGGGCATCTCACCTAGTTGGCTCACTCACCAGTTGGGTGAGGAAGTTATCTTCCACACCCTCCAAGAACCTCCTGGATTGTTTCTTCTCTGCTGTATTGTACTTCCAGCAGACATCTGGTAGGTTGAAGTCCCCCATGAGAACAAGGGCAAGTGATCGTGAAACTTCTCCCAGTTGTTTGAAGAACACTTCATCTGTAGCTTCATCCTGTCTGGGTGGTCTATAACAGACTCCTACCAGGATATCATCTTGGTTGGCCTTCCCCCTGACTTTCACCCACAAACATTCAGCCTTCTCACTTACAACACTGAGTTCAAGGCAGTTGATGCGCTCCTTGACATACAGTGCAACCCTGCCACATCTCTTTCCTTACTTATCCCTTCTGAAGAGCCTGTAGCCATCCATTGCAGCACTCCAATCATGCAAATTGTTCCACCACGTTTCTGCAATGGCATGATTTCCCTGCTGCACAATGGCTTCCAGCTCCTCCTCTTTGTTGCCCATGCCTGTGGGCATTGACATAAATGCATTTAAGTTGCCCTGTGGATCTGGACTCCAACAGCAGCATGCTACCTCATGGCTCATTTCTAGCGAGCCTGATGTTATCCCCTTCCCCCTTCAAACCTAGTCTAAAGCCCTCTCTCTGAGCCCTGCTAGCTCCTGGGCTAGGATCCTTTTCCCCCTTTGGGACAGGCATACCCCATCTGCTGCCAGCAGGCCTGGTGCCGTATAGACTGACCCATGGTCAAAACCCCCAAAATTCTGACACTGACACCAGTCCCAGAGCCAGGAATTAATTGATGCGATTTTTCTGATGTTACCATTGTCATTGTTTGTGACTCACAGGAGGGATGAGAAGATTACTTGGGCTCCCAAACCCTGAACCAGTCACCCCAAGGCCCTGAAGTCCTTCTTGAGACCCCTCAGGCTTCTTGTTGAAGGGATTTCCTCATTGCCCATCTGGAAGACTAACAAAGGATAGTAGTCACTGGGCTGTACCAGACAAGTGAGTTTTCTGGTAACATCCCTTACCCTGGCCCCAGTGAGGCAGCAGACTTCCCTGTGAGTCAGGTCAGGTCAATATATGGGGCCCTAAGAGGAACAGTCCTCTTAGGGTGGAGTCACCAATCACAACCACTCTTCTTTTTTTCCTAGTAGAGTTGGTCATGATACGAGGCGTTCTCCAACTCTTCTGTGGCAACTCTTCTAACATGGATGATCCCTCATCTACTTGATCTTCCTCATTTTCCTGATCCTCAAATACCAGGGCCTTGATTCTGTTGTAGAGGAGTACTTGGGAAGGTGACATAAGCTGGGGGGTAATACGCGATCTACTCCAAGGAGTAAACAGTTTCCAACATTCCCCATCTCCTAGGTCCCCTCCATCTGCCTGAGGGCAAGAAGGTCGGGGATCCTTAAGTTCTTTTGTTTTGGGTGGCTGGTTTGCTTCTCTCAAGGATGGTAGAGTGCAGCTCCATGAGTCAATCTTCTCCTCAGATTCCCTCACGCTCCTTCACCATTCCACCTCTTCCCATAGCTCTTCCACCATGCACTGCAAATCATAAACCTGATGACATCTTACACAGCCACCATCCAACATCACCAACAGGCTCTGGCACTCAATACAGCCAGATGCCCAGATAGCTACATGTTTATGAGGGACCTCTGTCTGGGACACTGTCGTGGTTTAAGCCCAACCAGTAACTCAGAACCACACAGCTGCTCTCTCACTCCCCGCCTTCTTCCCCCCACTCCTGGCAGGATGGGGAGTAGAATCGAAAGAATGTAAACCCCACAGGTTGAGATAAGAACAGACCAATAACTAAAGTATAATACAAAACTACTAATACTACTACCACTAATAAAAATAATGATAAGGGAAATAACAAGAGGAAAGAATATAAAACTAAAAAGGGAAGGAAAACCAACCAAAACCAACAATAAATACAAGCGATGCACAATACAACTGCTCACCACCAGCCAACTGATACCCAGCTGGACCTGATGTCCTGGGTTCAGTTGCAACAGTTATTTTTCCCCTTCTTAGTAGCTGGTGCAGTGCTGTGTTTTCGGCTCTAGTCTGACAATAGTGCTGGTAACACACCGGTGTTTTAGTTGTTGCTAAAAGTGATGCTTACCCTGATCAAGGACTTTTAGGTCTCTCATGCTTTGCCGGTGAGGATGGGCACGGGAAGCCAGGAGGAAACAGAGACGGGACACCTGACCCAAACTAGACAAAGGGGTATTCCATACCACAGCACATCATGACCAGTATATAAACTGGGGGGAGTCACCCGGAGGGCCCAGATCACTGCTTGGGTCGGGCTGGGTATTGGTCAGTGGGTGGTGAGCAATTATATTGTGCATCACTTGTGTTTATTGTTGGGTTTTTTTCCCCTTCCCTTTTTAGTTTTATGTTCTCTCTCCTTGTTATTTCCCTTATCATTATTAGTGGTGGTAGAAGTAGCTTTGTATTATACTTTAGTTATTGGAATGTTTTTATCCCAACACATGGGATTTACATTCTTTTGACTCTCCTCCCCACCCCACCGGGAGCAGTGGGGAAGAAGCGGGGGAGTGAGCGAGCACCTGCATGGTTCTGAGTTACTGGCTGGGCTTAAACCATGACAGTCCTGAGCAGCAATCTGGGCCTTCTGGGTGACTCCCCCCAGTTTATATACTGGGCATGATGTGCTGTGGTATGGAATACCCCTTTGTCTAGTTTTTCCAGTTACCTGAGACTCCTGGCATCGGCTGCAACGGGGCTTCCCAGCTGGAAGTGTGGGCCTGGATGATGATTCAGTGGTAATTGGTGATGTATTTCTTCTTAATCTCTGTTCTCTCTATACAGTAATGATTTAATGCATTGCTAACTTTCTTCGGTACTTATATACCTATATCTCTGATTTGCTTTATTGTACTTATTCACTATATATAGAGAGATATTTACCTAATTCACATTAGTGTGCTTGCTTTAGTGTGCTTATTGGCTTTAGTGTGCTTGTTTAATAAACTCTGCATATTATACAGCTAGTGTGTGGTCACTTTGTGGCGTATCCTGTCTGTCAGCAGAACATATGAACAAGGTTTGGATGATGAGGGGAAGAGAATCAAGAGAAGAGACATGTTTATGCCCCCATATGAGTGAGGAAGAGAAACAGTAGAGGACAGAATGACCAAAGCTGTAGGTACAGGGCATATAATTGTTATAAATACATGTGCAAAAGTACATTAAAATTATGATCTATCCTAAAGAAGAACATGGAAGTCAAGTGACACGCTATCCTAAAGCTGATGATTTGATAGGCAATAGGATTAAAAAAGACCCCAGAAAGCTCTAGTGGCAGGTATATATGGAAGGAACGGTGAGCCTGCAAAAAAAGGTTTTTGGGAAAGTGATTTTTCAGAGCAATTGATTGTGTGAAAATTGGAAAGCTGTAGACCTGTTTCATGGGCCATAATGAGAAACAAGTGCCTTGCATAAAGAGGTGGACTTGTGATGGATGGCAGTCAGGCACCTGTCCAAGGAAAGGTTAATAAAAAAAAAAAAGAAAAGGTTTCATAAAAGAAAGTTCCCTCTTGAAACTCTTATGCAACATATGTTGTGTGAACAGGAAGTCACAGTAGAGCAATAATCCTGACAGCTGTGGAGAAACAGGAGTCTGTCACAGTAAAGAACAACTTGAGATCTGATAAGAATAATGACAGATGCCTGTTGATAGTACACGAGTACAAGGCAAGAGACTTTAATTGGGCTGAACCACAGGAAAACTTTGAATTGGCATTGCAGCCAGAAAATTAGACCACTCCTAATGGTGAGAAAAATGTAAGGATATTTTGGGTATAGTAGATCTAGATAAAGTTTTCAACTCTACTTGCATTTTGTCTGTTTTCTCCAATCTTCCTCTCACCTCTGTCCACTGTTTGCAAGCTTTTTAGGACAGAAACTAAGTTTTTTTTTTTTTTTTTTTTTTTTTTTTTTTGGTACCACATCCTGTGAAACTGCAATTCCTGATGTCAGCTTATACACATCAATTTGGGCCAAAGTTTGAAAGAAAGTCATTAAAAGTACCTCTTTGAGCTGTCTTAGGAAAGATGCATGTAATATTTTACTATGGGATGTCAGCATCAAGCCCAGCATCTGGTTTAATTAGAAGTAATCTTTTAGGAAGAGTGTCCTAAAACTACTATAATACCTAAAAAAAATTGACACCCCCCCACACACACAACTGTAAGGAGATTTTTCAATTGTGTCGCTGCTAAACATCTACAATTTCTAACAATTTGTGTAAGATGGGATTAAAAAAAAATAAATTGATGATTTGCAACTTTTCGAAACCTTTTCCCAGTAAAGAATTTTCCATTTTTGTCCTTGCAAAGACCTAGAGACGATCTCCCAGGCCCGCTTCAAACTTATTTGGATAAATTAATGATTTATATTAAAGTCTCTTAGTCAAACAGTGGTTTTACATTCTTAAGGGTTTTTTATTGAGGTTTCCTGTATCCTTTCCAAGTTGTCCACATGCTTCTTAGCCTTTCATGATTTACACTGTGAATAATTGGTGATAAAAATAATATACTATTATAATAAACCAAAACATGTTGGACCATATTGTCTTTTCTTTCTGATAGTGGGATGCCTTAGATTCCTTTGGGTCTATGTAATAGTGTACAAATATCTTTTTGTATAGAAAATACCTTTCCATTTCTACTTTCCTGAACTATCGGGCTCAAACCCCCATATTACTACATATCTGTCCAAGTGGAAAGATACCTCAAATATTTCCTGGAAGATTCAGTAGTTGGTCTGACTGTCTTTCAAAAATTTGATGTAGGGACCTACATTTATGCCTACATAGGCACTTTTGTAGTAGCAGTGACTTGCCCATCAAAGTGTGATTTTCCTCTACCTTGTAGTGCCATCATGTGAACATGCTGCTGACTGCTGAATGCTGGCAAAAAATTCTTTGTTCTTCACCTAGAGGCAGGGACTCTTTAAGGAGGGGAAAACAAAGGAGTCCTTAGAAGTTTCTGCTTGATTCATCCCTCTGAAATTTGAAAGGTTATACTCATGGTGAGTTTGACCCAATATTTTTGGCCTCTTTGAACCATATATCTTTTTTTCAGGTCATAAAAACTGCTGGTGATGTAATGCAGCATCTCTTGACTGTGCCTATGTGAAATGACAGTGTCATCCTGGCCTTTCCACTGATGAGCTAAGCACATCCAAGGCCACGAATGCCTTAGCTGTTACCCATCCTTCCCACAAGATGAGTTGCAGAGCATAGGCAAATCACCTCTCCTCATCAATCAGGTCACAGGGCAGCAAAGGCTGGACCAATCCTCACTTGCCCATGTTAAAGAGCCACTCACCGGCATTGTCTGGCTGCCATGCAAGGCACTGATGGCTGCTTGGGCCTCTGCATGTGAAGAGTATTTCACAAATGCACACCCTGGAAGAGGAAAAAGAACATAAGAAAGGTTGCATGAATACTATGAATGTCCATCTAGCTGAGTATCCTTTCCTCAGAACTGGCCAATAAAGCTAGTTGTGGAGAAAGTATAACAAGCAAACATGTTCTTGGCTACTCCTTCCCAAACTGCAGTCATCAGCAGTCTGAGGTTATGTTGCATTAAGAGTATAGAAATTTGGCAGAAAATAAACCCCCTTGCGTTCCAGCTAGTCCTCAGAAATCAGAGAGGCTGGCTGGGGGTGGCTGGGCTTAATTTCTGATTATAACCAATTAGACATTATAAGTCCGGTCATGTTCAATCACAATTATGGATTCACAAGTAGTGTAGTTTCACCACTATAAGTCCAGTCATGATTACAGATTCAGAAATAGTGTGGTTTATTGAAGCAACAGAAATACAGATTCAGAATTGCTGTTGATAAATTCACTTACTGCATTAGTGCTAAAAGTCAAAAGCTAGCTAGCAATTAATTGAGCTCATATAGGAAAATAAAATAAACCAAGTGGTTATTCATTAAGCTTAGTTCCACCCGGGTATCATACCACGTAGTCGGAGGCACAAATCTTACCAAAGAGGTGTCCCTGCTTTGGGGAGGAGAGAGGAGCAAGCCCGTCAACTTGTCCACAGTATGGGATCATATTCTTGTCCTCCATCATGGAGGAGTTAAAATGCCCAATTTATACTTTTAGAGAAGTGGAGATGAGACTGTAGTCAAACTGACTGCTGTCACAGGTGGTGGGGGGGGTGGGGGGTAGCTGCTTTCTCACTGTGGTGTATTTTGATGTGTAAATGAGAGATAAGAGATGAGTCTTGACTAGGCACCAGCCAGGCACTGCATCCATGGGACTCAAGGGCAGAGCAGAACTGTGACATGTTAGCATCACTCCCTCTTCCACCCTGCTGACCCAGACCATCTGGCCTTCATCACCCGTATCAGGGACTTGCAGCTCATTACATCCTTCAGCACATCTCTCAAGACCTCAGACCTCATTCCCACAGATGTGATTTCAGAAACTGCTACAGCTCAGACCTCATTCCCACAGGTTATCTTAAGGAAAAGCTGCATCCAAACTCCCCATACAACTTGTAGTGGGCATTGATGGAGTCAAACTTAGCAAGTATCTTTTGAATTACTCATATTTTGACCTCCTGTCATGGTTTAAACCCAGCTGGTAACTAAGTATCACAAAGCCACTTGCTCACTCCCCCCCACGTCCCCCCCCCCCGCCCCCCGGGTGGGATGGGGAGAATTGAAAGAATGTAAGACTCGTGGGTTGAGATAAGAACAGTTTAATAACTAAAGTACAATATACTAATAATAATAATAACAATGATAAGGGAAATAACAAGGGGAGAAAATATAAAACGAAAAAGGGAAAAGGAAAAAAACAATAAACACAAGTGATTCACAATACAATTGCTTATCAGCTGCTGACCAATACCCAGCCTGACCCAAGCAGTGATTGATCCCATCCAGGTAACTCCCCCCAGTTTATATACTGGGCATGATGTGCTGTGGTATGAAACATCCCTTTGGCTAGTTTGGGTCAGGTGTCCTGTCTCTGCTTCCTCCCGGCTTCTTGTGCCCCTCCTCACTGGCAGAGCATGAGAGACTGAAAAGTCCTTGATCAGAGTAAGCATTACTTAGCAACAACTAAAACACTAGTGTGTTATCAGCATTATTCTCAGACTAAAACTGAAAACACAGCACTGCACCAGCTACTAAGAAGGAGAAAAATAACTGTTACAGCTGAACCCGGGACAGTCGTCACATCCTTTCTGGCCAGCAGAGAGGACTTAGTTTGCTTTCTGTCAAGAGGATGCCATCCTTGAGCACTTTCTTGGTGGCCACTGGCTGAGCTTACCTCTTAAGCCTACCAGGCTTCTGGGTCCTTCCCACTCACCCTTCCTGTGTGCCCTGCCTGCTCAAACTGCCACACCCTGACTCACACGCTATGCCCCAACCGACACACTCCAAGGGCAGTGTTTTATACATGAGACTCCTGGACGTTGCGTTTTCCCCATGCTCCGATGCTGAAGGAGTCCTTTCCAAAGCTACTTGCCTCAGCAAAAAAAGAAAAAGGAGCTATTTACCACCACCCTCTGGGTGCAGCCTGTCAGCCAGTTCCCCACCCACTGCACGGACTACTTGTCTAGACCATAACTCATCAGTTAAGAGGAGGCTGTATCGAAAGCCTTGGAGAAATCCATGTAGACAATGTCCACCACTCGCCCCACATCAACCAAGCAGGTTACTTTTTTGTAGAAGGCAATCAGGTTTGCCAAGCACAATTTGCTCCTGGTGAATCTGTGCTGGCTTTTCCCAATCAATCACATGCTTGATTTGACTTGTGAGAGCCCCCAGGAAGATTCGCTCCATAACCTTCCCAGGGACTGAAGTAAGACTGATGGGCCTATAATTTCCTGGATCCTCCTTTGAGCCCTTCTTGTAGATACGAGTGACATTAGCCTTCTTCCAGTCTTCTGGGACATCCCCCAATCTCCATGACTTCTCAAAGTCTCGCAACAACATCAGCCAGCTCTCTTAACACCCTCAGGTGGATATTGTCAGGGTCCATTGATATGTAGGGGTCAAGTTCCTGTAATAGTTCACATACCAACTCTTGCTTCACTGATGGTGGATCTGTGTCTGCATCAATCTGGATTTTTGTTCCCAAGGGCTGGGGCCCAACAGCACTGGTAAAGACATAGGTGAAGAAAGTGTTGAGAACCTCTGCCTTTTCAGCATTGTTGGTAACTAATTCCCCTCTCTTGCTTAACGGCAGGGCTTATAGATTCCTTCCGTTTCTGCTTGTTGTTTATGTACCTGAAGAAACCCTTCTTGTAGTTCTTGACATCTCTGGCCAGTTTCAGTTCAAGCTGGGCTTTTGCTTTTCTAACTGCGTCTCTACGCACCCTGGCGATGCCCTTATAGTTCTCAACAGGTTTTGTCTGCTTTTCCATCTCTGGTACGCTTCTCTTTTTTGGTTTTGAGCAGACTCAGAAGCTCTCAGTTAAGCCAAGGGGGTGTCTTGCTCTGCCTACCTCCCTTACCTTTAAAGGGGCTGAACTGCTTTTGTGCTTCCAGGAGAGCATACTTGAAAAACTCCCTGCACTCGCTAGCTCCTTTATCCTCCATGGAAGCTTCCCATGGAATCCCTCCCAGCTGAGCTCTGAGCAAGCTGAAGTTTGCTCTTCTGAAATCTAGAACCTTTGTCTTAGTACTAAACTTCAGCACACTCAGCTGGATCCCAAACTCCAGAATATTATGATGACTGCAGCCAAGGCTGTCACTAACCGAGACATTACAAAGCCATTTGTGAGAAGCAAGTCCAGCAGTGCCTCTTTCCTGGTTGGCACATCTCACATTTGTGTGAGTGTCGTGGTTTGAGCCCAGCCGGTAACTCGGAACCACGCAGCCGCTCGCTCACTCCCCCCCTTCTTCCTCCCCCCGCTCCCAGAGGGATGGGGAGGAGAATCGGAAGAATGTAACTCCCACGGGTTGAGATAAGAGCAGTCTCACAACTAAGGTATAATACAAAACCACTACCGCTACCACCAATGATAATAATGATTAGTGAAATAACAAGGGGAGAGGATACAATTGCTCACCACCCGCCGACCGATACCCAGCCCGACACGAGCAGTGATCTGCCCTTCCGGGTAACTCCCCCCGGTTTATATACTGGGCATGACGTGCTGTGGTATGGAATGCCCCTTTGGCCAGTTTGGGTCAGGTGTCCTGTCTCTGTTTCCTCCCAGCTTCCCCTCCTCCCTGGCAAAGCATGAGACTGAGAAAGTCCTTGGTCAGAGTAAACATTACTTACTTAGCAACAACTAAAAACATCGGTGTTATCAGCGTTGTTCCCAGGCTGAAAGTCAAAACCACAGCACTGCACCAGCTGCTAAGAAGGAGAAAAATGACTGCTATAGCTGAACCCAGGACAGTATCCACCCCTTATTCCATACCATTCACGTCATGCTCAGATCCCACATCTCTCAACACACCATCGCCCCTCTCCCATATATACACATATATATACACCCACACCCACACACAAAGAGAAAGATATCATTCCCTAGTCCATGGACCAATCCCTGTAAAATTGCTGAATTCATCCAGTCCATGATGTCAGGCTCCATCTCTTGTAATAGTCTTCCAGGGCAGGAGGGACGGTGTGTAGTGTTGGGTTGTTGCCTGCTGATGACACCACCGAACTTGACTGGTCACTGCTGAGCTCGTCTGGTTTCCTCAAAATTCATTCTTTGTTGGGGTGATGATTAGAGGGAAGTCAGGGTCAGTTGATGGCTACCTGAAGATTTCTAGCTGGTGGGCTATAAAAGTGTTCTAGAGCAGGCAACAGCATACATTTGTGTTCATTGGCTGTTTTCCCCCAAAATCAAATCCCCTTGAGGTACACATCGGACTTCCCCATCTTCCCGCATTACCCACCAAGTATATCCAGGTCCCTGAGCAAAAGCAACCCCACGAGTGGGTTTGCCTTTACCTGAAGCAGGAATAACCCAGACTGTCTTCCCCAGCAAATTCTTTATGTGCACCACAGGAACTTTATCCCCCTCTACAGGACATAAAAGTTCTGATTGGGCTGGGCCAGCCCTGTTGGCAGATCCCCTAGTGTTGACCAACCAGGTGGCTTTTGGTAAATGCGTATCCCAATGTTTGAAAGTCCCACCACCCATTGCTCTCAGTGTAGTTTTTAACAGCCCATTGTACCGTTCGATCTTCCCAGAGGCTGGTGCATGGTAGGGGATGTGATATACCCACTCAATGCCATCCTCTTTGGCCCAAGTGTATATAAGGTTGCTCTAGAAATGAGTCCCATTGTCTGACTCAATTCTCTCTGGGGTGCCGTGTCATCGCAAGACTTGTTTCTCAAGGCCCAGGATAGTGTTTCGGGCAGTGGCATGGGGCACAGCGTATGTTTCCAGCCATCCGGTGGTTGCTTCCACCATGGTAAGCACACTGCGCTTGCCTTGGCGGGTTGGTGGGAGTGTAATATAGTCAATCTGCCACGCCTCCCTGTGGGGTCATATTTGGAGGACAGTGGGCATGTGATGAGCCAGCCATATGAGGGCCTCTTCTAAACACGTAGCCGCATACCAAGAAGAAGATAAGAGGAAGAAAACATCTGCAGTCAGATACATGGGAAGAACACCAGGAATTAGGTGATCCAATAAGGACACTTACCGAGCTGCATGATTGCCTCGTGCAAGAGGGCTTTTGCCAATCAAAAGGTGCGTGACCGCACGTAGAGATAGAAAACTCTGTATATAAAGGGATCGTGGGAACATTAAAGTGGCTTCTGCTTGATTCACATTGAATTGTGTAGGGTCCATTGTCGTCTCTCCTCAGTTGGTGACCCCGACGTGATCGTCATACGATAGTACCGGGAGCAACCCCGAAGGAGAGGACCGGCTGGAGAGCCGAGCCAGCGGGACTGGAGTCGGGACGGATCGGAGGACGGTCCGTGAAGAAAAAGAATGTACGTTGCAACGGGACACCCTTGGAGGTGAGCAGGCGGTAATAAGAGATGGGGCAGAGTGTAACAAAGGAAGAAAGCGTGATCGTGAAACTGCTCCTGCATATACTCTCTAAGAGAGGAATTAAACACGACGAGCTTGTGCTCCGAACGTTATTAATATGGTGCCGAGAGAACGGGTTCCCCCCAGATCCACAGGCTGCTTTTAAGGTCGAAACCTGGGAAAAGGTTGGGGAACGGTTATAGGATGCCGTAAACGACGGCAACAAAGAAGCTAAGGGACTAGCAACAACTTGGAAGCTGATTCTAATGACCCTTCAAGCGACGAGGGTGGAGCGATTAACTGCTGCCGGAGCTTTTATAGCTTTACAGCCCCCATCGTCTAAGATCAAAGTTTTCGATCGGCTCCCTGTCCCTTCCCCTGCTGCCCCGTCAGCACCTCCGATAGAGGACAAGATGGATCCCCGGAAAGATGAGGGGGTGGAAGTGGATGAATCCTGGTCCGTACCGCTGCCTCCAGACCCTTGCGTAGAAAAGCCACCCTGGGGAGAGCTGCCGCCCGTCCCACCCGACCCATCTCACTCCAAGAGCCAGCCATCGCTTTTTCCACCTCTCCCTCCATCCACACCTCCCCCACCAAGGTCTCTGTGAAAATCATCCACGCTCGAGCCCCACAGGGAACCGGACTGTGCGCAGAAAGTACTTCAAAAGGTGGAGGACTTGGAAAGAGATAAGATTGCTCGAGAAGAACACAGGGGGGAGGAGGAGGGCGTGATAGCAAGCTGCGGGAAACTCCAGGGGGTGGGGGGAGGCGAGAGGTGAAACTGCTAAAACTGACGGGGACCCAACATGATGATGGAGAGGGATTATTCAGAATGCGTTAGTGAAAAAAAAAAAAAAATTGCAAAAGAATTTGCAAAATGATAGAAAAAAGGGGGATTTGAGACAAGGAAGTACAAAATGCAATATAATCTTTTGTAAATAAGAAAATTTAGTTCTAAGTAACTTTAAGCTTGGTGGCTTTGTATATAACAACAAAACTTTCCAAACCTAAAAAAGGCCCGACCAAAAGAACACAATAAGGGTCCTTGTCTAAGATGAATCATTGTAGCTGACATAGTTTTGGAACCTTATGACCTTCGTACAAAATTTGTTGTAACCAAAACAGGATTGTAGCTAAGGAGTAGCTGAAACTAAGCTGAGGTTCAGGAGGTGATGTAGCGAAGTTAACTGATAAGTAGAAGGACAAGGAGAAATCACTCATTTATGCCAGCAGTGTTACCGAACTAATTAAGTTGGCAAGTGCTTATCGAGTTCTACGAATCAGTTTGGCAACCCAGATGGGACCCTCTCTGCTCGGCTGCAGGACCCGCTGAGAACAGGGCTCCCTAGGGCCCCCGGGGAATTTTCCCGGAGGGACCCCTCAACTCACTCGGATCACTGCGGAAGCAGACAAGGACCATCTTTAAGGAGGTATTCTTTTGTAAATATTGTTTTGTTTTGGTTAACATTCCGTAAGTCGTAGGAGACGTCCTGCACAGGAGTCTGTTTGAAGTTTGGATTTTAGTGGGTTAAACTTTTGTTTGGAGCCTTCCGTAAATCGAGATATAGAAATCTTGTAGGTAAAGGCATATACCCAGCTGCTAGCGCTCGATTGGTGTACATTTGGATTTGTTTCTGTTTGTGACTTGCTGGTATTTGACCTAGTTTTGTGGATTATCACGGTAACGATTTTGGTGTTGACGATATAATATGGTTAAGGCTGCACTGTATGTTGTGATTGTGTCCTTAATAGTTGTTTGTCTAATTGGATTTTGTTTGTGTTTTAGGTATTGTAGTTGTGTGGCATGTGTTTGTGGGATCCCTTGTGTGTGTGTAAAATCAATAATGGGATATCAACAGAGCGAAGTAATGTATGCAGATATGTTTTTCACGTTAAGAAACCAGCAGGAGTGGCAGAAGGAATGTGGAATTAAGAGAGCTCTGCCAGATCCCTTAATTTTAGCTTTGGAAAGGGACAGGAGCAATTAGAGAAAGGTCACATTAAACCGACCACAAGCCCTTGGAATACCCCAATTTTTACAATTCCAAAGAGAAGTGGCAAATGGCGCCTATTGCATGATCTGAGGAAAATTAATGAGGTCATGGAGGATATGGGGGCGTTACAGCCTGGATTACCCTCCCCAAATATGATTCCGAAAAATTGGGACATTTTAATTATCGATTTAAAAGATGATTGCTTTTTTACCATTCCCCTGCATCCAGAAGATTATCAGAAATTCTCTTTTTCTGTACCGAGCGTAAACAAAAGTGAACCTATGAAAAGGTACCACTGGGTAGTGTTACCGCAGGGCATGAAAAATTCACCAACCATGTGCCAGGTTTACATGGCCTGGGCACTTACTCCAGTACGTGAAGCGCATCCAGACTTGCTTATTTATCATTACATGGATGACATTTTGATAGCCGGAAAACAGCTGAATGGAGACCAATTGATTGTTGAATTACAAAATGTGTTGCAGTCAAACGGGCTACAATTGGCCCCTGAAAAAATACAAAAAACAGAAGTATGGAAGTATCTTGGCTGGGAAATCGACAAAGCAGTTGTTCGACCTCAAAAGGTGGAACTCCGGATGGAGATCCACACCTTGAATGATGTACAAAAATTGTTAGGAGATTTAAACTGGGTGAGGACCTATGCGGTATTACCAATGAGGAGTTGGCACCTCTGATGAGGTTACTCAGGGGAGGAGGTGGTGCAAACGCACCCCGGACGTTGACAAATGAGGCCAAAGAGGCTTTACAGCAGATTAGCGTAAAAGTTAATAAGGCCTACACCCATCGCTGGAACCCTGATTATGGGATAGGTTTAGCAATAATCAATAGCGAGCAGCACCCTTTTGCTGTAATACTGCAATGGATTCCTGGAAGAGATCCTTTGCGGTTATTACAGTGGGCGTTTTTATCGGCACAGTCAAAGCGGACAGTTACAACACGAATGGAGGCGCTAGCACAATTAATCATGAGGGCGCGAAATCGAATTGTTGAAATAGCAGGGAAAGAACCATCTTTTATCATAATACCTTTAGTGGCAGAATATTTAGCTTGGGCTTTGCGCCAGTGTATTTTATTGCAAGTGGCGTTGCTGGATTATTCAGGTGAAGTAAAGGTGCGCTATCCACCACACAAGTTTTTTAGTGTACTACATTCCTGTCAAATAGAAGAGCGACCTAGAAGCTCTGCACGTCCAGTAGATGGTGTTACAGTCTTTGCAGACACAGAAGGAAGATCTCAAAAGGCTGCCATCACGTGGCAGGCCAACGGGCAATGGCATGATGTAGTTTTAACAGACTGCCAAGGCTCCACACAACATTTGGAGTTGCCAGCCGTGGTAGAAGTGTTTGCTCAATGGAAGACAACACCAGTCAATGTTGTTTGTGATTCACTGTATGTAGTAGGAGTTGTATCACATATAGAACGAGCATTGCTGAAAGAGAGAAACGATGAGGTATTGTACAAACTATTTCAGAGGTTGTGGTTATTGCTGTCAGAAAGACAATGTGAATATTTTATCACCCATATTCGGAGTCACACAGGAATAATCAAAGGCTTAGCGGAAGGCAACCGGAGAGCTGACAAGCTGGTAGTGCCGCTATGGGCGGCTCCCTCAACGGACCGGTTCACGCAAGCCAGATGGTCTCATGATTTTTTCCACCAGTCAGCCAAAGTACTGCACTGCCAATTCAGGCTGTCTGAATCAGATGCCCGGGGCATTGTCCAGTCGTGCCCCGATTGTCAACAGTATACCGGAGGCTTGGCTCCTGGAGTCAATCCTCGTGGTACTGGACCTTTAGAAATTTGGCAAATATATGTTACGCATGTCCCAGAATTCGGTAAACAAAAATATGTGCATGTTAAGAGCAAACAATGCAAGGTAATGATTAAAAACGGGATAACAGGGGCCTGGGAAGGACCAGTTAAGTTAATCACATGGGGAAGAGGATATGCATGTGTTGTTACAGATACAGGAACCAGATGGATACCAGCCAAGTGGGTAAAGCCATGGCAAGAAAAGTTGCATGACCCACCCGAAAACACCCCAGCACCTAAGGATTCCGTGCCATAATTGTGTAACTTGGGAGCCTTGGAGTTTGTGTGTTTGCGAGTATTGTGGGGTCAGATGGTATTATTGAAGTTCTAGGGCACGCACGTGGTAGAAGGTTATCAGTCACAATGGTTCAAGGGATATGTGTCAAATGACACATTGTTTAAGTTAGAGCTCAGTATTACTTGTCAACAAGGATACAACTGAGGCCCAATTGTAATGATCAGGTACAATTTTGGGATGTGCCGTCTCGAGTTATCGCCTCCTTGTTTGCATCTGGAGTAGTTGCAGCAAAAGCATTAGGAGACGTGACTGAGTTAGGGTGTTGGGCCACAAAGCAGATAAATTTAACGTCAGAAGTACTTACACAAATGCTTAATGATGTAGATAGCATAAGACACGCTGTTTTGTAAAATAGAGCTGCAACTGATTTTTGCTTTTAGCACAGGGTCATGGGCATGAAGATTTTGAAGGGATGTGTTGTATGAATCTGTCTGAGCATTCGAAGTCAATTCATAAAAGTCTCAAGGAGATAAAAGACAACATGAACAAACTAACGGTGGTCAATTCAGGTTTAGATAAGTGGTTAAGGGGTTGGGGCATAACAGGATGGCTTTTAGATCTTTGTAAACAAGGCATTGTAACTTTAAGTATAATTGTGATTGCATTGTTAATCGTTCCCTATATCTTAAAGGGAGTGTCTAACATGATTACTAATTCCTTGAAGAAAGTTTGGCTGGTTCAAAGAGAAAAAGGGGGAATTGTGAGGTCGTATTTGGAGGACAGTGGACATGTGATGTGCCAGCCATATGAGGGCCTCTTCTAAGCATGCAGCTGCATACCAAGAAGAAGATAAGAGGATGTGAACCAGCCATCAGAGAGCTTCTTCTAAACACGTAGCTGCATACCAAGAAGAAGATAAGAGGAAGAAAACATCTGCAGTCGGATACATGGGAAGAACACCAGGAATTAGGTGATCCATTAAGGACACTTACTGAGCCGAGTGATTGCCTCGTGCAAGAGGGCTTTTACCAATCAAAAGGCGTGTGACCGCACGTAGAGATAGAAAACTCTGTATATAAAGGGATCGTGGGAACAATAAAGTGGCTTCTGCTTGATTCACATTGAATCGTGTAGGGTCCATTGTCGTCTCTCCTCACCTCCCCATACTTGTACTTCAGCCATCGTCCTCCATACCAGAGAGGCTTTAACCACTTGGCTTGCTTAATTGCAGCACATGTTTCACATTCATGAATAACCTGGGCAATAGTGTCCATTGTTAAGTCCACCGCTTGATCACAAGCCCATCTATATGTTGCATCTCTGCCTTGATGGCCTGAGGTGTCATGGGCCCACCGGGCTAAAAACAATTCACTCTTATGTTGCCAATCTAAGTCCATCTGAGACACTTCAATCTTAGCAGCTTTATCCACTTGCTGGTTGTTGTGGTGTTCCTCAGTGGCCCGACTCTTGGGTACATGAGCATCTACGTGGCGTACCTTCACCTCCAGGTTCTGCACCCGAGCAGAGATATCTTGCCACAATGCAGCAGCCCAGATGGGTTTACTTCTGCGTTGCCAGTTGCTCTGCTTCCATTGCTGCAACCACCCCCACAGGGCATTTGCCACCATCCATGAGCCAGTAGAGAGATAAAGTACTGGCCATTTTTCTCGTTCAGCAATGTCCAAGGCCATCTGGATGGCTTTCACCTCTGCAAACTGACTCCATTCACCCTCTCCTTCAGCAGTTTCTGCAACTTGTTGCAGGGGACTCCACACAGCTGCCTTCCATCTCTGATGCTTTCCCACAATATGGCAGGACCCATCAGTAAACAAGGCATATTGCTTTTCACTCTCTGACAGTTCATTATATGGTGGGGCCTCTTCAGCACGCATCACCTCCTCTTCTGGTGACATCCCAAAATCTTTGCCCTCTGGCCAGTCCATGATGACTTCTAGAATTCCTGGACGACTGGGATTTCCTATTCGAGCTTGTTGTGTAATTAGTGCAGCCCACTTACTCCGTGTAGCATCGGTTGCATGATGGGTAGTAGAGACCTTGCCTTTGAACACCCAGCCCAGCACAGGCAACCAGGGTGCCAGGAGGAGCTGTGCTTCAGTGCCAGTCACTTCTGAAGCAGCCCAAACCCCTTCATAGGCTGCCAGTATCTCTTTTTCAGTGGGAGTGTAGCTGGCCTCAGATCCTTTATATCCCCGACTCCTAAAGCCAAGGGGTCGACCTCGAGCCTCCCCTGGAGCTTTCTGCCAGAGGCTCCAGGTAGGACCATTCTCCCCGGCTGCGGTATAGAGCACATTTTTCACATCTGGCCCGGCCCGGACTGGTCCAAGGGCTACTGCATGAACTGTTTCTCGTTCAATTTGTTCAAAGGCTTGCTGTTGCTCAGGGCCCCATTTGAAATCATTCTTCTTCCGGGTCACGTGGTAGAGAGGGCCTACAATCAGACTGTAATTTGGGATGTGCATTCTCCAGAACCCCACAACACCTAAGAAAGCTTGTGTTTCTTTCTTGTTAGTTGGTGGAGACATTGCTGTTATCTTGTTGATCACTTCTGTGGGGATCTCGCGACATCATTCTTGCCATTTTATTCCCAAAAATTGAATCTCCTTTTTCAGGTCCCTTGACCTTATTCCGTTTTATGGCAAAACTGGCCTTTAGCAGGATTTGGATTATCTTCCTCCCTTTCTCAAAAACTTCTTCTGCTGTATCACCCCACACGATGATGTCATCAATGTATTGCAGGTGTTCTGGAGCTTGCCCCTGTTCCAGTGCAGTCTGGATCAGGCCATGGAAGATGGTAGGGCTGTGTTTCCACCCCTGGGGCAGTTGGTTCCAAGTGTACTGGATGCCCCTCCAAGTGAAAGCAAACTGTGGCCTGCATTCTGCTGCCAAGGGGATTGAGAAAAACGCATTGGCAATATCACTTGTGGCATCCCACTTGGCTGCCTTTGACTCCAGTTCATATTGAAGTTCTAGCATGTCCGGTACGGCAGCACTCAATGGTGGTGTGACTTTGTTCAGGCCACGATAGCCTACTGTTAATCTCCACTCTCCATTAGACTTCTGCACTGGCCATATGGGGCTATTAAAGGGTGAGCGGGTCCTGCTGATCACTCCTTGGCTCTCCAGTCTACGGATCAGCTTATGGATGGGAATCAATGAGTCTCGCTTGGTGGGATATTGCCGCCGGTGCACTGTTGTGGTCGCAATTGGCCCTTGTTCTTCTTCGACCTTCAGCAACCCCACAACAGAAGGATCCTCTGAGAGACCAGGCAAGGTGGACAGCTGCTTAATTTCCTCTGTTTCCATGGAAGCTACACCAAAAGCCCATCTATACCCTTTTGGGTCTTTGAAGTACCCTCTCCTGAGATAGTTTATGCCAAGGATGCATGGAGCCCCTGGACCAGTCACAATGGGGTGCTTTTGCCACTTCCTCCCAGTCAGGCTGATTTCAGCTTCCAGCATAGTTAACGCTTGGGATCCTTCTGTCACTCCAGAAATAGAAATGTGTTCCACCCCTTGATACCTTGATGGCATCAGGGTACACTGTGCACCGGTACCTACTAGAGCCTTATACTTCTGTGGGACTGATGTGCCAGGCCATCTGATCCACACAGTCCAGTAAACCCGATTATCCCTCTCCTCCACCTGGCTGGAGGCAGGGCCCCTCTAATAGTGATCATAAAATTCTCCACTTCTGTCTTGTAGAAAGGGATTAGTATTCCTTATCACAGGAGCTGGAGTAAAATCAGCTCTTTCACTCCATCTGGGAAACTGCTCACCAGAGACTGGAGCAGCAGCTTTCCTGGGAGGATCATCCTTGACCATTGTTCTCCTCTTCAGTTCACGCACCCGTTGCTCCAGAACTGAGGTAGGTTTTCCATCGCACTTTCTCATGTCTTCTCAGTGATCCCACAGGCAAAACCATAGGGTGGCCTGTGGCATGTACCTCCTATATTTTCTCTCTCGAGCAGTAGGGCGCCTTCTGTTAATAGCTGAGACATGGGTTGGTACGCATGGGGAGCTGGATAGATTGGATAAATCGTCTCTCAATTGTTTGAACTCCTGGGACAGTTTTTCCACAGCTGAAAGGAGGGAAGGGGTGAGATTGTCTTCAAACTCTCAGAGTTGACGAATCAGGCAATCCACTGTTGGTGATATTCCGTCATTCCAGGTCATTGATGCCAGTGTGTGGGCATATGATGATGGTGCACTCCGTGTAAGTTTCTGCCACATGGGTTGTGTACATTCGACTTCATCTGGATCTACGGATGTGTTCCTGGCATCCGGCCTCCGATAGATCATCTCTAGAATGGCTGATTCCTTCAGGGACTGGATGCCTTTCTCTATCGTGGTCCATTTGGCTGAGCGACTCGTAATAACGTCTTTGTAGGGAAACCTTTCCTTCACAGCTGCCAGGAGCCGCCTCCAAAGGCTGAGGGCTCGCTTCTCTCTTGCAATCGCTTTGTCAATTCCTCCTTCCCTAGCAAGTGATCCCAGCTGCTTGGCTTCCCTACCTTCTAGTTCGTGACCGTCGGCCCCATTGTCCCAGCATCGGAGCAACCAGGTGACAATGTGCTCCCCTGGATGACGGGTTAAATCTTTTCGCATATTCCGCAGCTCGGTCAAGGTCCGGGGTCAAGAAGTCATCTCTTCTTCTTCTTCCTGTGATCCATGTAGTAATATGTCTTGTTCAGATGCTGTCCCCTGTAGTAAGTGCATTGGGACTTCATCTTTCTTCGCTTCATGGGTTGCTCTTTGTGCCTCTCATTTGCTTTTGCTTACGGGGCAACAGATATTGTCACAAATTGGCCATTTGGTTTAGCTGCAATGTTTGTCACTGTGGTTGGAGTGACTGCAGTGGCTGCCACTAGGATTGGAGTGGCTGCAGCATCTGCCCCTAGGGTTGGAGTGGCTGCAGTGTCTGTTGCCAGGGCTGGTGCAGCTGTTGTGCTTGGGAGTTGAGTAACACCAACAGCAGCATTGTCTGTTGCTGTCGGGGTTTGAGTATCTGCTGTGCTTGTTGCTGGGGTTGGTGTAGCTGCTGTATTTGAAGATGGAGTAGCTCCGTTGTCTGTTGTGGTCAGGGTTTGAGTAGCTGCTGTGCTTGTAGCTGGAGTAGCTGCGTTGTCTGTTGCTTTGCCATCAGATCCAGAGACATTTTTTTCCCTTTGAAGGTGCTGGATAGTGTTGAGCAGGGCTCTGTAGGCGTAGGCCAAGCCCCAGCACGTTGCCATGATTTGTCCCTCTCTGGTATAACCAGGACGACAGCACACCTCTTTTAAGTGTTTTACTAGTTTTTCCGGATGTTGCACTTGTTCAGGGGTGAAGTTCGAAAGCACTGGAGGGGCCCACTGGCCTAGATACTTGCCCATACTATCCCACACACCCTGCCACTCATGACTGTCCAGCCTCAGGGAAAATCTCTTGGTGGTCCTCCTATATCGTCGTCTAACCCTAGACCAGATTTGAACCCGATACTGCTTAACTTTCGAGATCAGCCAAAATAGGGTGTTCCCAGGGTGGAATGGCCATGGGTAAAACACACTCGATATGTGTGCCAACATGCTGATCCCCAGCACAATCAGCAGGCAGGTTTCAAGGGTATTCAAAGGCCATCCAAAACCTTCTGAACTCTCAACTGCTGTTGCAAATAGGCTGGTGGGGGAACAGGGGGTGTAAGGGAATTCCTCCTTCGGAGGTTGACCCCCCGAGGAGAAAAAAAAGATATGCAATTGCTAAAATATTTCATTATATACCTCCCAAAGTATAGAGGTGATGGCCACACCGGAAGTGCAAGCCAGACCAGTTTCATGATCAATGAGTCTATTGTATTACAAGTCATTACCATGAAGTACAGTGAAACAAGAACCTTAGCCCAGGCCCCTCAGCCGATAAACACTAAAACAGCAAATAGTGGCTGTAAGTAAGGTACAACATGCTGAAACTCTGAGATCAAGCACAACAACTCTGAGAGCCAAATAATCACCATTGTGATGAGTAGTAACAATGAATGCTTATCACAAATATGATTAGACACACTCTGGCCAGATCTGTCATTATCTCAACCCTTCGTACCCCGCGTTGGGCACCACAAAGAACTGTCGTGGTTTGAGCACAGCCGGTAACTCGGAACCATGCAGCCGCTTGCTCACTCCCCCACTTCTTCCTCCCCCTGCTCCCAGAGGGATGGGGAAGAGAATCGGAAGAATGTAACTCCCACGGGTTGAGATAAGAGCAGTCCCGCAACTAAGGTATAATACAAACCACTACTGCTACCACCAATGATAATAATGATTAGTGAAATAACAAGGGGAGAGGATACAATTGCCCACCACCCGCCGACCGATACCCAGCCCGACCCAAGCAGTGATCTGCCCTTCCAGGCAACTCCCCCCGGTTTATATACTGGGCATGACGTGCTGTGGTATGGAATACCCCTTTGGCCAGTTTGGGTCAGGTGTCCTGTCTCTGCTTCCTCTCGGCTTCCCCTCCTCCCTGGCAAAGCATGAGACTGAGAAAGTCCTTGGTTGGAATAAACATTACTTAGCAACAACTGAAAACATCGGTGTTATCAGCGTTGTTCCCAGGCTGAAAGTTAAAAAAACCACAGCACTGCACCAGCTACTAAGAAGGAGAAAAATGACTGCTGTAGCTGAACCCAGGACAGTGAGGAATCAGTCCTCCACGCATTCCAGGAACTTGATGGATGACATGGGCTGCTGTGTTGTTCTTCCAACAAATGTCTGGGCAGTTGAAGTCACCCATAAGAACCCAGTTCAGCTGAGTTGAGGCTTGCTTCAGAGACCCAAATATTGTTTCATTGGCCTTTTCATCATGGTTTGGAGGTCAGTAGTAGACGCCTACCGTAAGATCACCCTTGGCAAAGACCCCTCTGACCTTGACCCAGAGGCATTCAATAGGGATCCCGCAATCACTCTAGCTGACTTCTGCGCATTTGAGGTTCTCCTTAACATAGAGCACGACACATCTTCCTTTTCTTCCCTGCCCTTCCTTATGAAAAAGCCTATATCCATCATGTGAGTTATTCCACCATGTTTCAGTTATTCCTATGATATCATAGCTTTCTGACTGGGCACAGAGCTCCAGTTCCTCCTGTTAATTTCCCAGACTTTGTTCATTAGTATCATAGAATCATAGAATGCTTAGGGTTGGAAAGGACCTTAAGATCATCTAGTTCCAACCCCCCTGCCATGGGCAGGGATGCCTCACCCTAGACCATGTTGCCCAAGCCTCAGTCCAACCTGGCCTTGAACACTGCCAGGGACGGAGCATTTACCACTTCTTTGGGCAACCTGTTCCAGTGCCTCACCACCCTCACTGTAAAGAACTTCTTCCTTATATCTAACCTGAACTTCCCCTGTTTAAATTTGAACCCATTACCCCTTGTCCTATCGCTACAGTCCCTGATGAAGAGTCCCTCTCCAGCATCCTCGTAGGCCCCCTTCAGATACTGGAAGGCTGCTATGAGTTTTCCACGCAGCCTTCTCTTCTCCAGGCTGAACAGCCCCAACTTTCTCAGCCTGCCTTCATATGGGAGGTGCTCCAGCCCCCTGATCATCCTCGTGGCCCTCCTCTGGACTTGCTCTAACAGCTCCATGTCCTTCTTATGTTGAGGACATCAGAACTGTACACAGTACTCCAAGTGGGGTCTCACGAGAGCAGAGTAGAGGGGCAGGATCACCTCCTTCGACCTGCTGGTCACGCTTCTTTTGATGCAGCCCAGGATATGGTTGGCTTTCTGAGCTGCAAGTACACAGTGCCAGCTCATGTTCAATTTCATGTCAACCAACACCACACCCCAAGTCCTTCTCTGCAGGGCTGCTCTTAATCACTTCTCTGCCCAACCTGTAGCTGTGCCTGGGATTGCCCCACCCAGGTGCAGGACCTCGTACTTCGCATTGTTGAACTTCATGAGGTTGACTTTGGCCTGCCTCTCAAGCATGTCAAGGTCCCTCTGGATGGCATCCCTTCCCTCCAGCGTATCAACCGAACCACACAGCTTGATGTCATCCGCAAACTTGCTGAGGGAGCACTCAATTCCAGTATCCATGTCACCAACACAGATGTTGAACAGGATCAGTCCCAACACCAACCCCTGAGGGACACCACTTGTTACCAGTCTCCAGTTGGACATTGAGCCATTGACTGCAACTCTCTGCGTGCGGCCATCCAGCCAATTCTTTATCCACCTCGTGGTCCATCCATCAAATTGGTGTCCCTCCAGTTTAGAAACAAGGATGACATAAGGGACAGTGTGGAACGCTTTGCACAAGTCCAGGTAGATGACATAAACTGATTTGCCCTTATCCATCAGTTCTGTGGCCCCATGATAGAAGGCCACCAAATTGGTCAGGCAGGATTTCCCCTTAGTGAAGCCATGTTGGCTGTCACCAACCACCTCATTGTTTTTCGTGTGCCTTAGCATGGTTTCCAGGAGAATCTGCTCCATGATCTTGCCAGGTACAGAGGTGAGACTGACTGGTCTGTAGTTTCCTGGGTCTTCCACTTGCCCCTTTTTCCAGTCATTGGGAACTTCACCTGACTGCCATGATTTTCAAATATGATGGATAGTGGCTTATCAATTTCATTCGCCAGCTCCTTCAGGACCCATGGATGGATTTCATCAGGTCCCATGGACTTGTGCACATTCAGGTTCCTAAGATGATCTCAAACCTGATCCTCTCCTACAGTGGGCCCAAGGTCATCATTCTCACAGTCCCTGTATACATCTGCTTGAGCCTTATGGCTCTCATCTTGGGAGTCAGTTAAGGAGCACTTTTCACTGCTCAGCCCCTCTCATACTGCACAGCCTTTTAACTGTTTCCTTCAACTGAGCCACCTGATGCAACAGGTCATCAACTTGTGCACATTTTTTGCAGGTACTTATCTTTTATCCAGGAGAAGTGTCTGGACACTTGTTGCAACCTGCCATCTGTACTGAAGTCTCCTTCCTTACCAGTTCTATCTTCATGGAAGTGTCAGACATGTCAGGGATTTTCTCTGTAGAAACACTGGGTTTAACTGAGGAAGTGCTCATCATCCTGGCAGAGATCTAGAGCACTTCCCTGGGATGTGGGCCTACAAGCAGGGTGTACGGGTCTTCTGCACAAACTGCTGTACCCTCTCGATCGCTTTGTGCACACCTTGTTAGCAGCACTCCTAGTCGATAGGGCTCCCTAGGGCTGTTTAAGTCTCCCGCGGTTGCTCCTGGCAACGCCCAAGCCGCGTCAGCCTCTCTCGCGAGAGCTGCCGGCTTCTGGCGGCACTCTCTGCTCTTCCTCTGGTTTCCCTGACTTCGGGAAGCCCCCCGCCATACCCCTCGATCTAGCGTTCAGCCACAGAATTTAACATTGCCGCATCTGCGTGCCTCGCCGAGTGCTGCTTTCGGTTTCACTGCGTTTAAATCTTGTTCTTCTCATAAGGAGAGAGAAAATACCTTCTTCTTTCTGAAGATCTGTGACAGAAATGCATAGATTACATTACTGCAAAAAGGGGCATGCATGTAGCCAAGATATAATCTACAAACATGCATCTTCCAGTGCAAATTTATAAGCCCCTTGAATACACAAGAAGCCACACACTCAGGTTACCTGGTTTGCAAACCAGGAGGAGCACCTGCCATTGTGGAGTTAACTGAACAGCTTAGAGTCATCCATAAGCAGGAAAAGAAGTTGCATAAGCTGTAAATAATGTTACGAGTGATTTCCTAGCTCTGCTGAGTGCAAAATGGAGATTGTCTTTGGAGTTAAAATCGTTTGTACTACCATCAGTATCTTTTAGATAGAGCCCTGTTTCTCTTGCAGCACAGGTGAAAGAAACAAAAAAAGTTTAATACTTTTATTTTAAATGGTTAGGGATCAAGTTCTAAAAATACGTGTCGAGGGCCAAGTAAGGGGTGGGAATGATTTCATCTGACTGTGTTGGTACATGCAGCTGAACTGATCACCTAGGGCTGCACGTACAGTCAATAGGGAGAAACAAAGCTGCAATTCATCTTCCCAGACACATTCGAGTACAGAAGGGAGAGATGAATCTTGGCTTAGACTCCTCTGCCTGTTATCACATCAACCTTAACAAGTGACCAGCTCAGAGGAAACCTCATCTGTTTACTGAATCTGACAATGGGAAATGCCAAAACCAGAGTCCCCTGCCTGCCCTAGAAGGTCTCTAGTACAAATAGCAGGCTGTTACCCACCAGCCAGCCTGACCTCAGACACATCCATTGTTAAAGATAGATGGATTCCACCTTCCTCATTCACTTCATTACTAAAATCACCTGCTCAGTGATGCCTCTGGAGAATAAACTCAAACTATGCCTAGAAACAAATGTACTCCTTAAAGGGGAATCAGCATTGTGCTATAATAGAAAAGATCGTCTAATCACTCCATCAGTAATTACAAAGAAGAGGATATCACTGATTAAAATGTGAAAGTGTCTTATGCAGGATATAATAAAAAAAGGGTAATTAACAAAGGGAAAGCCACCACCTTGCCACCAATCTGCATTAGGCTACAAAAAAAATAATAACACTCAACTCCAGCATGACACTTTTCATCTATAGATATGAAGGCACTCCTATGTGAGGAGGCATATATCTTGTGCCCCTTTTTATAACTGGAGAGAGCAAGGGAAGTTTATAGAACTTCACAACAGTTATACCGTAGGTCACTGGCAAAGAATCACAGAATAGTTAGAGTTGGAAAGAACCTTAAAATCATCTAGTTCCAACCCCCCTGCCATGGGCAGGAATGCCTCACCCTAGACCATGCCACCCGAGGCTCTGTCTTGAACACTGCGAGGGATGGAGCATTTACCACTTCATTGGCCAACCTGTTCCAGTGCCCTACCACGCTCACAGTAAAGAGCTTCTTCCTTATATCCAACCTGAACTTCCCCTGTCTAAGAGGTAATGAACCCATTACCTCTTGTCCTATCACTACAATCCCTGATGAAGAGTCCCTCTCCAGCATCCTCGTAGGCCCCCTTCTGATACTGGAAAGCTGCTATGAGGTCTCCACGCAGCCTTCTCTTCTCCAGGCTGAACAGCCCCAACTTTCTCAGCCTGTCTTCATACGGGAGGTGCTCCAGCCCCCTGATCATCCTTGTGGCCTTCCTCTGGACTTGCTCCAACAGCTCCATGTCCTTCTTATGTTGAGGACACCAGAACTGCACACAATACTCCAAGTGAGGTCTCATGAGAGCAGAGTAGAGGGGCAGGATCACCTCCTTTGACCTGCTGGTCACACTTATTTTGATGCAGCCCAGGATACGGTTGGCTTTCTGGGCTGCGAGTGCACACTGCCGGCTCATGTTAAGTTTCTCATCAACCAACACCCCCAAGTCCTTCTCTGCAGGGCTGCTCTGAATCTCTTCTTCCCCCAACCTGTAGCTGTGCCTGGGATTGCCCTGACCCAGGTGCAGGACCTTGCACCTGGCTTGGTTGAACTTCATAAGGTTGGCATCGGCCCACCTCTCAAGCATGTCAAGGTCCCTCTGGATGGCATCCCTTCCCTCCAGCGTATCAACCGGACCATATAGCTTAGTGTCGTAGGCAAACTTGCTGAGGGAGCACTCAATTCCACTGTCCATGTCACCAAAAAGATGTTGAACAGGATCGGTCCCAACACCAACCCCTGAGGGACACCACTTGTCACTCGTCTCCACTTGGATATTGAGCTGTTGACTGCAACTCTCTGCATGCAGCCATCCAGCCAATTCTTTATCCACTGAGTGGTCCATCCATCAAATTGGTGTCCCTCCAGTTTAGAGACAAGGGTGTCATGCGGGACAGTGTCAAACGCTTTGCACAAGTCCAGGTAGATGACATCAAACTGCTCACCCCCTATCCATCAGTTCTATAGCCCCATCATAGAAGGCCACCAAATTGGTCAGGCAGGAATTGCCCTTAGTGAAGCCATGTTGGCTGTCACCAACCACCTCGTTGTTTTTCATGTGCCTTAGCATGATTTCCAGGAGAATCTCCTCCAAGATTTTGCCAGGCACAGAGGTGAGACTGACTGGTCTGTAGTTCCCTGGGTCTTCCATTTTCCCCTTCTTGAAAATGGGGGTTATAGTTCCCTTTTTCCAGTCATCAGGAACTTCACCTGACTGCCGTGATTTTTCAAATATGATGGACAGTGGCTTAGCAACTTCATTCGCCTGCTCCTTCAGGAGCTGCAGATGGATTTCATCAGGTCCCATGGACTTGTGCACATTCATGTTCTTAAGATGATCTTGAACCTGATCCTCTCCTACAGTGGGCCCAAGGTCTTCCTTCTCACAGTCCCTGCATATGTCTTTCGTGACTTAAGCAGTGTGGCTAGAGCACTTGCCGGTGAAGACTGAGGTAAAGAAGTAATTGAGAACCTCAGCCTTCTCCAAATCCAAGGTGGCCAGTTCTCCTGTTAGCTTCTGGAGAGGGCCCACATTATCCCTATTCTGTCTTTTGTTTGCGACATACCTATAGAAGCCTTTCCTGTTATCTTTCACATCCCTTGCCAGACTCAATTTTAACTGGGCCTTGGCTTTCCTGACCTGATCCCTAGCTTCCCATACAATGTTCCTGTATTCTTCCCAGGCTGCCTGTCCTTGCTTCCACCTTTTGTAAGATTCTTTTTTCCTTCTAAGTTTTCTCAGTAGTTTCTTGTCCATCCATGGAGGCCTCCTGGCCTTCCTGCCCCATTTCCTTCGAGTTGGGATGCAACACTCCTGAGCTTGGAGGAGAAGATCCTTGAATATTAACCATCAGTCTTGGGCCCCCCTGCCCTCTAGGGCTTTATCCCATGGAACCTTACTAAGCAGGTTCCTGAAGAGGCCCGAGTCTGCTCTCTTGAAGTCCAGGGCAGTGAGCTTGCTGCATGCCCTTCCCACTGTCCTGAGGATCTCGAAATTGACCATCTCATGATTGCTGCAGCCAAGGCTGCCCTGGAGCATCACATTCCCCACCAGCCCCTCCCCATTGCTGAGAATGAGGTCATGCATGGCACCTCTCCCTGTTGGCTCGTCTATTACTTGCAAGAGGAAGCTGTTTTCCACACAATTGAGGAACCTCCTGGATTGCTTGTGCTGGGCCATGCTGTCCCTCCAACAGATACCAGGATGGTTGAAGTCCCCCATGACGACAAGTTCCTGCGAGCGTAAGGCTGCTTCTATCTGTGTATAGAGCACTTCATCCACAGAGTCCTCCTGATCAGGTGGCCTGTAACAGATCCCCACCATAATGTCCCCCATAGCTGTTCTCCCTTTGCCCCTAACCCACAAACCCTCTGCAGAAAAACAGTGTCTCCTTCTCCACTGTTATCATCAAGACATGCATTACTAGAGAATGGGGAATGAATAGTGAGGTTTTGCTCATCTTCTTCCTCCCCCCCATTTCTCTAAGCATCCACCACTGCTCACCAGTGGCAGTTGGATATGGATTCAGGCTTACGTCATCTGGCTCTTCATACAGCTCCAGGGAAGGAGGCAAGAGGCAGCTCCATCCAAACTGTCGTCTTCACAGCAGGACCATTTTACTAGCCCAGCGCAGACATACTGTACAAATGAACTGCATCATCTCTGTGCTAATCTCAGAGTGCAAAATAATGATAGTAAAGTCTGGTTTTAATGTAAGAAGCATTTCCAGCCCCCACAGCCATTCACTACCCTTTGCTCCAAAATTTTTACCCTCCCAAATGCCTGAAAATGTATCCAGGTTTCCTTGTTTCTGCCTTTTGTAGATGCCTGTCGTGGTTTGAGCACAGCCGGTAACTGAGAAACACGCAGCCGCTCGCTCACTCCCCCCCATCTTCCTCCTCCCCCCGCTCCCGGAGGGATGGGGAGGAGAATCAGAAGAATGTAACTCCCACCGGTTGAGAAAAGAGCAGTCCAGTAACTAAGGTATAATACAAAACTACTACTGCTACCACCAATAATAATAACGATAAGGGAAATAACAAGGGGAGAGGATACAATTGCTCACCACCCGCCGACCGATACCCAGCCCGACCCGAGCAGTGATCTGGGCCTTCTGGGTAACTCCCCCCGGTTTATATACTGGGCATGACGTGCCATGGTATGGAATACACCTCTGGCCAGTTTGGGTCAGGTGTCCTGTCTCTGCTTCCTCCCGGCTTCCCCTCCTCCCTGGCAGAGCACAAGACTGAGAAAGTCCTTGGTCGGAGTAAACATTACTTAGCAACAACTAGAAACATCGGTGTTATCAGCGTTGTTCCCAGGCTGAAAGTCAAAACCGCAGCACTGCACCAGCTACTAAGAAGGAGAAAAATGACTGCTGTAGCTGAATCCAGGACAATGCCTTAAAAGCATTTTGATCATTTTCTGGAAAACAAAATAAAAATTAAGGAAGTCATCCCAGATCAAAACTATGGGAAGGGATTTTTCCCACAATATAGTATTAATCTTGCTAAAGTAGGCGAGTTCCCTTGTATAGGTCTTCCAAGAGTCTGTGCTTGGGTGTATTGGAAATTAGTGCTCTAAAATGATTAGAAGCTTTGGTCATGGTTTTGCTCAGTGCCCACATGAGGCCTCTCAGCAGCATAAGAAAAAATTATTTTTGTCACTGACAAATTAAAACTATTCAGTTTATCCCTAAAGAACTAGCTAAGCTAAGGGATCCCCTCTCCCCACCACTCCACATATACTGGTCTCCTATTAACAGCCACCACTGGTTTGCTACAAGGAAAATAAACCATGAAACATCTCTGGTGAGGAATGTATGAAGTCTTTCCTCTGCCTTTGTCATCAGGGAAGGGCCAGGAAGTCAGAGGACTGAGTGCGACTCATGGGAGACCTCCACATTGGAGAACACATGGGGGTGGGGTACCATAAAGACTCCCCCCCAAGACACAGTGATGCACTTTGCCTCCGGCCCCTATAGCAAGAAGAAAGGCCAAGGCTGGGGTGTACCACAGGCATGGTGAGCTGACATCTTAAAACAGAGGGATGCCTCACACCCTCACCGTGTTCCCGTCCTGGTGCCGGTGTCACGGGCTACCCTGCCGGTGACTGCATGATATTTTTCCCCTGTTCTCTTTGTTCCAGCTGATGCAGCAGCAAGCCGCGATCATGGCGTCAGTAGCGCAGGGCGGATACCTGAACCCCATGGCAGCCTTTGCCGCAGCCCAGATGCAGCAGATGGCGACTCTGAACATGAATGGCCTGGCAGCTGCCCCCATAATGCCAACCTTAGGTAATGAGCCAAGGGCGGGGGTGGAGAGGGCAAAGGGCAGGAGTTGTGCTTGGTCTCAGAGTTTCAGCATGTCGTACCTTACTTGCAGCCAGTATTAGCTGTTTTAGTGTTTATCAGCTGGGGGGCCTGGGCTAAGGTTAAATGATGATCTAAGAGGGCCACCAAGAGATTTTCCCCGAGGCTGGACAGTCATGAGTGGCAGGGTGTGGGGGATCATATGGTCAATCACCTAGGCCAGTGAGCCCCTCCAGTGCTTTTGAAATTCATCCCTGAACAAGAGCCCTGCTCTGTAAGGAGCAGGAAAAGGATGTCTCTGGATCTGATGGCAAAGCAACAGACAACACAGGTACTCAAACCCCAAGCACAGAAGCTACTCAAACCCCGACAACAGACATCGCAGCCACACCAACCCCAGTGAAAGACACTGCAGCCACTCCAGCTCCAGTGACAGACACTGTAGCCTTGCCCAACCACAGTGAAAGACACTGCAGCTAAACCAAAGGACCAACCCATGCCAATATCAGTTGCCCCTATAAGCAAGGGGAAAAGCAAATGAGAGCCACGAAGAACAACTCATGTAGTGAAGGAAGATGAAGACCCAATGCACGTACTAGAGGGCGTGACATCTGAACAAGAGGAATTAGTACAGGAATCAGAGGAAGAGGTAACTTCTCGACCCCGGACCTCGACTGAGCTGCAGAATATGCGAAAAGATTTCACCCATCTTCCAGTGGAGCACACTGTCACCTGGTTGCTCCGATGCTGGGACAATGGGGCTGACAGTCATGCACTAGAAGGTAGGGAAGCCAAGCAGCTGGGATCACTTGCTAGGGAGGAGGAATTGACAAAGTGATTGCAAAAGAGAAAGGAGCCCTCAGCCTTTGGAGGCGGCTCCTGGCAGCTGTGAAGGAAAGGTATCCCTACAAGGACGATGTTATATGTCGCCCAGGCAAGTGGACCACGATAGAGAAAGGCATCCAGTCCCTGAGGGAATCAGCCATTCTAGAGATGATCTATTGTAATTTGGATGCCAGGAATGCACCAGTAGATCCAGATGAAGTCGAATGTGGCCAAAATATACACGGAGTGCGCCATCATCATATGCCTACTCATTGGCAATGATGAGCTGGAGGGAAGCAGCAGCACCAACAGTGGATTGCCTGATTCGTCAACTCTGAGAGTTCGAAGGCAATCTCACCCCTTCCATCATTTCAGCTGTGGAAAAACTGTCCCAGGAGTTCAAACAATTTAGAGACGATCTATCCAGTTCCCCATGTGTACAGACCCGCATCTCAGCTATAAACAGAAGGCGCCTATTGCCCAAGAGGGAAGATATAGGAGGTACACGCCATGGGCCACCCTATGGTTTTCCCTGCAGGATCACAGAGAAGACATGAGAAAGTGGGATGGAAAACCTATCGCAGTTCGGAAGGAACGGGTGCGTGAATTGAAAAGGAAAACAAAACTCAAGGATGATCCTCCCAAGAAAGTTGCTGCTCCATTCTTCGGTGAGCAGGTTCCCAGATGGGGTGGAAGGGCTGATTTTACTCCAACTTCTATGAAAAGGAATTGTAATCCCTCTATACAAGAAGTAGATGGAGAATCTTATGATTGCTATTAGAGGGGCCCTGCCTCCAGCCAGATGGAGGAGAGGGACAATCAGGTTTACTGGACTGTGTGGATCAGATGGCCTGGCACATCAGTCCCACAGGAGTATAAAGCTCTAGTAGATACTGGTGCACAGTGTACTCTGATGCCATCAAGGTATCAAGGGGTGGAACCCATTTATATTTCTGGAGTGACAGGAGGATCCCAAGAGATGACTGTACTGGAGGCTGAAACCAGCCTAAGTGGGAAGGAGTGGCAAAGGCACCCCATTGTGACTGGTCCAGAGGCTCCATGCATCCTTGGCATAGACTATCTCAGGAGAGGGTACTTGAAAGACCCAAAAGGGTATCGATGGGCTTTTGGTATAGCTGCCTTGGAGACAGAGGAAATTAAGCAGCTGTCCACCTTGCCCGGTCTCTCAGAGGACCCTTCTGTTGTGGGGTTGCTGAAGGTCGAAGAACAACAAGGGCCAATTGGCTACCACAACAGTGCACTGGCAGCAATATCGCACCAACCAAGACTCCCTGATTCCCATCCATAAGCTGATCTGTAGACTGGAGAGCCAAGGAGTGATCAGCAGAACCTGCTCACCCTTTAATAGCCCCATGTGGCCAGTGCAGAAGTCTAATGGAGAGTGGAGACTAACAGTAGACTATGGTGGCCTGAATGAAGTCACACCACCACTGAGTGCTGCTGTACCGGACATGCTAGAACTTCAATATGAACTGGAGTCAAAGGCAGCCAAGTGGGATGCCACAATTGATATTGCCAATGCATTTTTCTCAGTTCCTTTGGCAGCAGAGTGCAGGCCACAGCTCGCTTTTATTTGGACGGTGTCCTGGGTTTAGCTGTAGAATTTATTTTCCTCCTTCCTAGTAGCTGGTGCAGTGCTGTGTTTTTGACTTTAGCCTGAGAACAGTGCTGATAACACACCGATGTTTTTAGTTTTTGCTGAGTAGTGCTTACTCCAATCAAGGACTTTTCAGTCTCATGCTCTGCCAGTGAGGAGAGGCACAAGAAACCAGGAAGAAGCAGAGACAGGACACCTGGCCCAAACTAGCCAAAGGGGTATTCCATACCACAGCACATCATGCCCACTATATAACCTGGGGGGAGTTACCTGCAAGGCCCAGATTGCTGTTATCAGCACTGTACCAGCTACTAGGAAGAAAATTATCCCAGCCGAAACCAGGACAACCCCGTTCCAGTACATTCTGGATCATATCATGGCAGATGGTAGGGCTCTGTTTCACCCCTGGGGCTGTTGATTCCAAGTGTACTGGAACCCCCTCCAAGTGAAAGTGAACTGTGGCCTGCACTCTGCTGCGAAAAGGGTTAAGAAAAGTGCATTAGCAATATCGCTTGTGGCATACCACTTGTCTGCCTTTGACTTCAGTTCATATTGAGGTTCTAGCATATCTGATACGGCAGCACTCAGTGGTGGCAAAACTTCATTCAAGCCATGATAATCTACTGTTAGTCTCCACTCTCCATTAGACTTTTGCACTGGCCATATGGGGCTATGGAAGGGTGAGCAGGTCCTGCTGATCTCTTCTTGTCTCTCTTGTCGATGGATCAGCTTATGGTTGGGAATCAGGCACTTGTTTTTCCTCAACCATCAGCAACCCCACAACAGAAGAGTCTTCTGAAAGACCAGGCAAGGTAGACAGCCGCTTAATTCCCTCCATCTCCAAGGCACCTATAGCAAAAGCCCTTTTTGGTCCTTGAAATACCCTCTCTCGAGGAAGTTTATACCAAGGATACACAGAGCCTCTGGGCCTTGCCTCTAGTTTCTAGGTAGGTTTTCCATCCCACTTCCTCATATCTCACAGGTAAAACCGCAGGGTACCCTGTGGTGTGTATCTTCTATATCTTGCCTCTTAAGCAGAAGGATGCTTACTGTTAATAGCTGAGATGCTGGTCTTTACAGGTGGGGAGTAGGATCTATCCTTTTAGAGTAATTGGACCAGTTTTTCACACCATTCAGACAGTTTTTACAGCCAAGACAGAAGTCCCTAGGGAGGAAGAGAGATTTTCTTTGTATTGCCATAGTTGGCAAGCTAATTCACTCACTGTTGATGTCTCCTCATTTCTCCAGCAATGAGTTTGTATATGACGATGGCGCACATCATACCAGTTTCCAACACATGACTTGTGTGCACCGGACTTCATCTAGTTCTGTGGGTAACTGTGCATTGTTTGGGTCAAAATAAACAATTTCTAGCACAGCTAATTCCCTCAGGTACTGGATACCTCTCTCCATTGCCATCCACTTCCCTGGGTTACATACAACATCTTCCTTGAAGGGATACCTTCCTTTCATGGTTGACAGGAGTCACCTCCAGAGGGTGAGGACTTGTTTCCTTTTTCCAACTGTGTTGTCGGCACCTGATTTCCTAGAACGTGATCCCAGCTGCTTGGCTTCCCTACCCTCTAAGTCTAGGCTACTAGCTCCATTATCCCAGCATCGGAGCAGCCAAGTGATAATGTGTTCACCTGGATGACAGCCGAAATCTTTTTGCATATCCCACAGCTCACTCAGGGACAGGGATCGAGAGGTTACCCCTTGTTCTGCCTCTTCCTGTTTCTTGTGATGGTCCTGCTTCATCCTCTTTCACTAAATGAACTGCCTTTCATGTCCATTTCTTCTTCTATATAGGGGTGACTGGTAATGGCATGGTTTGTTTCTTTGGCTCAGCCACAGTGCCTTTTACAGGGGTTGGAGTGGCTCCACTGTCTGTTTTTCAGGTTGGAGTGGCTGCCATGCTTGTCACCAGGGTTGGAGTAATCGCAGTGCTTGTTGCCAGGTTTGGAGTAGCTGCAGTGTCTGTTGCTTTGCCATCAGATCCAAAGAATCTCTTTTTCCCCATGCTAGCTGTGATTTTTGAGTAGCCAGGAGATATCTGAAGCCTGATGTGAATTCTCCTCCTAACTTTTGCTAGCATTCAGAAAGCCAAATGGAAAATTATCATACTGCTTCATAGCAGGATTTCTAGTCACTGAAGTATGTCTTCGTTCTGACTTGGAATGAAATATTTCAAAGTTCTATGAAAATAGGCATTAGAAAACTGTTGGAATATTAAAAATGCTTTTCTCTTTTCTAAGCAAAAGAATAATTGTACTAAAAAAATTACACCGGTAACCCAGAAGTCCTAGAAGGCATTGGCTGAGCAGAGTGCATCTGTGCTGTTATCTTCAGACCTTTTAGCTCTCACCTCCCTGTCAGTCTAAACCTTCTTTTCCTATGTTTGTAATCCAGCTGGTTTTCTATGCATCCTGCCTCTAGGAGAGTTTGTACCTCGGGACATGGCCGTGAGTTCATTCATGCTCATGAGTTCCCATGGGACCTGGGAAGTTAAAGAGTTCTGGATCCAGGAAAAACTAATAGACTAGACAGGTTCCATTTCACCTGGCTTTAAACATACAAACATTAGATATCTGGTATAAACTAGTCACCTCGCTTGCCTGCAGTCAATGGAGAGCAATAGCCAGTCCCAGTGGGTAATTCAGACCATAAATACTTTATGCTGTTTGCTGGCATTTTGGTTGTTCCCCATCAAGAGTCAGATTTATCTTACATAACAGTCCCTAATTGCAAGGCAATTAAATTGACGGCTTTGAAAGTTTGATTCAAGTTTTGCATTTCTTCCACCATCAGTATAAACTGGGTGAAAAATGAGTCTGCAGTGGGTTTACCTGGACAAGGGGGCTAGAAATGAAATTTAATTTATATTTCCTTCTCTTCTCCCTCTCTCCATGTTGTAAACTTGTATCTGGTGTAGATACAGCAAGATATCTGAAACCAGGGAAGAAATCCACAACTGGCATGCATCACTGCCATTTGTTGTCTTCATTATGCCACTTTTACTCCAACTACAGCCCTGACCTCTCTGGGAGGGGATTCTTTATAAAAAGAAAATTAAAGAATTGCAATGAGTATGCCTAAACATCCTTAGGCATGCACAAAATAGCAAGCAGAAATCCCTTGCTGCAATTTTAGAAAAAAATTGTTACATATTCTATGCAAATAAGGGAAAGATCCAAAAAAGCAACTGAAATTTTAACTAGCCTTTGTGATTTGCAAGCTGATGGCATATGCTGAGAGCATTGACTTTGGCCTTTACTTGCCAGCACTGGCTCCCTGTACCTCCACAGAGGACATTTTTAAAGGCCAACATCACTTAAATAACAAAAGGGGAAGCAGCAGCAGCTTGTCTGCTCAGGTTATAAGAAAAGAGCTGAAATATTGTCTGGTTTTTGGGCTACTCAAATCAGAACATATTAAAACATCTCATGCATCTGCATTGGCTTTCTTAAAGCACCAACACAGAGTTAAGTAGTCATTAAAGTGTGTTATTGCACTAACCCATTATGGAATGCTGCTGTGCTGAAGAAACTTTCTGCAATTGGTTTAAAAAGATGTTACTGCAAAATGGTGCTTTCAATCAGTAGTATACCCTGACACAGAAAGATATTGCTGAGATTTGTGTGTCCTCCCCACTTGGAGGTAGAAGCACGCCTCCTGGCATAACTGCACCAGCTGTGCCTAGCATGCCATCTCCAATTGGGGCAAATGGTTTCACTGGCCTCCTGCCACAGGCTAATGGGCAGCCCACTGCCGAAGCCGTGTTTGCTAATGGCATCCACCCTTACCCAGGTAAGCCAGACCAATGCTATACCCACAACCTGTTCCTTCAGTCTTAGTGAGATAGTCCACATCCACAGGCTTTGTCTAGCATGAGCCACCTCAGAAGAATTATACCCCATGCCATCGGGGATCACTGTAGCATTGGTGTAGTTAGGTCTTACTCAGCTACAGTTGTTAAACACTTAAATCTGGATGATAGACATCAAGAGCATGTTGGAGGTGGAACATTTTTATTTTTATGCTGCAAAATTGAGTGCTCATCTGCTGCATGCCAGGTTGACTTGTCTGGTGAATACAATCAGGATACTCACCATCTTTTGCTTTAGCTAAAATTTGATCTGAGGCCTGACCAATTCATGCTGGCAGATCTCACAGTAGTATCATAGAATCATAGAATGGTTTGGGTTTGAAGGGACCTTAAGAACATCTAGTTTCAACCCCCCTGCCATGGCAGGGTCACCTTCCACTAGACCAGGTTGCTCAAAGCCCCATCCAGCCTGGTCTTGAACACTTCCAGGGATGGGGCATCCACAACTTCTCTGGGCAACCTATTCCAGTGTCTCGCCACCCTCACAATTGTTTGCATCCCCTAGCGCCCACCATTGGTATTTCATGCTGGGATTCCTTTGCAGATAGATAGCTCTGGGAGGAAGAGTCCAGAGGGTTGACATGGCTGCTGACCCAAACTGCAAACACAATTCCTATCATGTGTTTGCACACAGCATCTATCTCGGCAGGGCCCAGATTAGGGATGGAGCTTGGAGGTGGGACTATTAAGAAAATAATAAAGATAATCCTGATTTTCAGGGAAGAGCTATATCAATTTCATAGCAGGCCCATATGTTGTCCCAGACAAGCATCTACAGTACCTGGGGATGCTAACAAAGGGCTTTTCCAACTAACAGGATGGAGCGGAGGGCACAAATGCCCTGGATTTCATGGCTACTTTGATGCGTAGAGGAAGAGACAATGGGACAACATCTTTGACTGAGTGGTGTCCAGCCCCTAAATGGTGAAAACGATACCGAATTAAATTAGTATTTCACTGTATAACTGATATCAAATTAAATTAGTATTTCACTGAATATAGAGACTTAGACAAGGCTACAAAGATTCTTAAACGAGTATTTCACTGTATATAGAGGCTACAATTCTCAAGATAAGGAAGGCATGCAACAAGAGGACCAGATGTCTTCTCTCAAACCAATGTAGGCCTTCCTCTTGTTGATAAGGCCTGAGAAATAGCTGAATGGCTGTGAAAGAAAACAACTTGAGGAGCCTCTCAGGGCTGTAAATTAGACCAAACAAGAACATGTAGTTAATTGGAAAGACTAAACATGCATTCCAAGTCCTTAACTAATGGATTGCCATAAAAGGATAAAATGAGTAGGGGTATTTCTCCCCAAAGGACCACCATAACCCCCAGAGATCACTCCTCAAAATTCACAGTGCCTGCGCCACAGCCTTATCTACCCAAATTACCATACGCATGAGTAACGAGAATTGGATGGGCATTTTGTGGAATTATAATGAATATGTATATAATGAAGATACATAAGCTGTAAACTGTCTCTTCTCAGGGTGTGTGATAGGCAAAGGGATCCCCCATGCACCTGGTACCGTAATAAAGTAATGTCAATTTTCTAACCTGTCATTCCGGTTGAGGAGTTTATTTCCTGGATTTTGGTGACAAAAAGAGACTGTAAAACACAGGATCAGTCTCCGTTTTCTGTCAGATCAGCACATTCTTTGTGTTATTGCAGTTACTGTTGTGTCTGAATACCTAATTAACTACAACAGTAAATGTTGGCTTCTTTAATCATAACATCAGCTGCCCTAATTAATCATCTGTCCTATGGCACCCATGAATTTTAATATACATAAATTTCTTGTGACCTCTTGCAAGCATGTTGTATGAAATCGTATAATGATGAATATAGATTAGGAGTGTAGAGAGTGATTTAAATTGGATTGAAGGAGAAGATGAATAGAGCCCTCCCACTCAGTTACTTATTTTAATCCTGGCCTTCACATAGATTTTTTTTTTTTCTATTATTATGTTATTTACACCCACACACACTGACTGAACAGCACTGCCACTCTTCATCACCTTCCTCCCCCATCCACCCTCCCAAAGGTGATAGTGGCCAAGCTGCAGCTTCTGGGAAAGGTATAAAATGCCTCTGAGACAGTGGGAGGAATTAATAGATGGGGCAGAACACAAAGCTGTGGATCTGGGCAACGACACCTTTTTGTAGACCTGAGCAGAGAGCAGCACTGCCAAATAGAATGAAATAGATGGAATAAAGCATGTCTGTCAGGAAATGCAGAGGCAATCAGGTGTGTGTGTGAAGAGGATATCATGTAGGTGTAAGGTTTGCTGACTCCTTCCACCAAAGTCAAATCCCAGGGTGTCTTATGGGCCCAAAATGTGCTGGACCCTGCTTTTGTCTTAGAAGTACTGGAGCCCTCTTGATTTTAGAGAGTAGATTTCCTTAGCTTTCTCTTACTTTGAGCTGGGACAGGGACACTGTCCAATACCCACGGATGGGGGTGGAGGGCCCCATTTTGATGGCTCAGGTAGTAACCATCATCCTTTTTCCTCACACCTTCACTAGCTTCAGTGCTGCTCCTCCTGATTTACACCCCTGACCATCACAGCAGACTCCAGCCCTCTGTCCCCTACAACCATTTTCATCTGGGGTGCAAACATAACAGCTTGTCTTGGCCAGACACCATAGCTGGGTATGCTTCATACTGCCGCCTGCATCCTTTCATTCTCTGACAAAAGCTAAATGTCAGGCTTAACACTAGATGAATGCCCCTTTAAAAAGTTGGATTTCAATCTAGAGATATATCGGTACTAAGAAAGCTTCCTGGTGTTAATTTTAAAGCACTGGTATTTCATGTTGACTTGGGAAATCATCCTTGTTTTTTGGCACAGGCAGAGGATTTGGAATGTGACATTAATGGATCTACTTTCTTTGAAGGACTTGGGAGTCATTTCTTGATTTCTGCCTAATGAATAAGTGCTGCCTTCATTAAAATTATATTTAGGGCCATATAGTAGGTCATTGGCTTGTTTTATCTCTCCAGGTTTATGGAAGTTTATCTGCCATGGCATCTTGTGGCTTACTTACTGGCATCTTGGCCAGGATTGTCTTGCAAAGAGACTGATCAGGATTTTTCCCATTAAGATATGGAAATGATCAAAATAATATAGAGACAGTATCCAGGAATAAGGCTCTTGCCCTGAGCTGCCAAATGAAGTTACTCTTAGCATCTGTTTTCACAGTAGACCTTTACTTTGTCCTGGCAAGGTCAGATCCTCAGCTTCTGTAAAGCAGCAAGGTTACATGGACTTCAGCGGGGCTGACATGATTGATACTTGTCCTTTGGCCTCTCCTACCTTAGTGGAGCATGATCTGTATGAAGGCCACAGGGGTGCACACCCTATTAAGTTATGTGTATCTTGTGGAGGAATAAAGCAACCTTCCGTCATGGTCTCCTTGTGCGGAGATACAGAAATTATTTATGTCTCCCCATCACTGTGAATTTCAGCACGTGGTGTGCTCCAGCCTACCATCACACACAATCCCTGGGGCAGATTGGCTCTGGATCATGAGCCCCTCATACATCAGAGCCCTCTTGAATATCGGGGGGGGGCATGGCTCTGTGCAGTCCTGTGGGTGAGTAAGCTGTTCCTCTTCTAGGACCTTCAGCCCCTGGGTTTTTCCGTCCCACACCACATATTGCTGAGAGAAGAGAAAGGGAGAGTGGTTATCATGCTTTAATTCATTAATTCCTTCTCTCTTGTGTCTCCACAGCACAGAGCCCCCCTGCAGCAGACCCCTTGCAGCAAGCCTATGCTGGAGTGCAGCAGTATGAAGGTCATTAGTATTAAAACTTTGTCCCAGTAAACCTTTCTCTTCTTTAAAGCCTTTAATCTCTGAATACACCTGAGGAGGCTGGGGAAAGGGAGGTGTTTGGTGGTATAGGGGCAAGCTGGGGGCCACAAAATCTCAGATTAAATTTGAACTTGTAAAAACAAATCTAAAACCCAGGGTCTTCTCCTCTGAAGGAGGCAATGTCCTTCCTTTCTCCAGGGAAAGGCTCCCATTGACTTGTACTTCCATGCATCTTCATTGGCAGGACCAGGTCCAGTCTGCTTAGCATAGTGCACAAGTGCAAAATCAGGCCACTGACTTGGAGGGCCACTTTTTATAACAGGTCTCCTGAGTGCTGCAGCAAGGAGGGGAGATGGGCAACCAGATCCTGTCAGGGTATAGTATGTCTGCACATATCCTTATTTTAGGGTATGTCTACATTGGCCATACACAGCTAGTTAGTTTGAGACTTGCTTAGGAGCCTTGAAGACATACTCCTGGCTTCCCAGCAGCTTTCTCCATGGGTCAGCTTCCACTTGCATTGTGCTGTACACTGAGCAGTTGATGGACTGATACCAGCCAAAGTGACCTAATACAGACCACAACCCTGCTGTGTTCATCTTCCCCTCATGAGGTATCCATAGCCAACTTTGAGAGGAAGGCATCACCCCAAAGTCATCATTTCCTGTGGTAACTGGAACAATCATGGGTTCCAGCTGAGGAATGGCTATTATGTCAGCACTATATCTGGAATGTTCATTAAATTATCCATGTAGGGCTTAATTTGCCAGTTGTTTTAGTTATTGCTTGTGAGGTTTGATAGATGGGAAGCAGCTCAACCCTTTGAGCTGTTAATTAACCCCTCTGTACACACATCTCCCCTATTCCCCTCTCTCTGGGCTCGCAGGCGACCTGTACTCTGTATTTTTAGCAGCAAGGCGCATCATCTACCATCTGTGGCACTGAATGGCTCCCCTTGTCTGCTTTGTGGGGAAAATTGTTTAACTACTGCACACTGTTTCCACTGTGTATGTGCGAGAGAGACTCTCTATGGACATAAAAAAATGTATATCCAAGAGTGTATGTGCAACTGTGCCTATACAGTGTGTGGGCATACAAAGGTTAGAGTAAGGGAGGAGACATATGTGAATTGTTTTTATGAGCATGTGAATTAAGCAGGGTGCAAGAGCAATTACCCAGGGAAATATGTGCTCTCTGTGTGTGCCTGTCAGCACGGGCATCAACGAGCTGAGCTCGTGAATGAATCTGTTTGTAGTGCCATCTGGGATGGTTATGCATCTCTGCTGGGGAGATCTCAGTAGAGAAACACCCCCCCCACCCCCCCTTTACACTGCATGGCTGTCCCTGGCATTACTGCTGACATAGCTGAAGACAGGGTGGATGTTCAGGGCCATGTGGTACCTCCGGGAGAGCCACTGTGGTTCTTCTGCCACATCTCATGCTGCATGAGGTGGCCCTTCACAGAGTCAAAAAGCAGGGGTGACCCCACCTCTAGCATGGTATCATGGTTTGGAGTGAAAGCTCCTTGCTTCTCAGCACTGAAATCAGTCTCCCATTCTCTCCCTTGTAGCTGCTTATCCTGCTGCTTATGGCCAGATTAGCCAAGTGTTCCCACAGCCACCTCCCATGATCCCACAGCAACAAAGAGAAGGTGAGTAAATGGGATGTCCTCCTTTCTGGCTGTTCCAGGGATTGAAGGATTCTGGGTGGAGAAGAACGTAAGCCACGCACACACACACAAAACTGCTAAAAAGTTTATTACAAGATCTAAAATAGTTATAAAAATCCAGAGATATAACAGGCTAGAGAGAGATAACTAAAGGCTACCAAATATAGGTTAGGCACAGATTCTTACCGACCCACACACTTGTCCAATGACCAAGAGGCCAGCTCCGAGGTGCATCGTGAAGAGATGGGGTGGCAGGCACTACGTTAGTGGGTGTCCCCGCGGAGGTAACGTCGACCTTGGTGGTAATTGGATCTGCCTCCCTGTCTCTCCCGAACCCTGGGCTTTTATCTGTTAAAAAGTGCAGACTCATCCTGACTCAGGGGGCCAGCCTGCAGGAGGAGGAGTGGCCTTGTTGGCTCTTTGCCACGCACACTCATTCTAGATGATCGGGGTGGTCCACCACGGACCAATTCCACATTGTTAGACCCGTCCAACACACTGGCTCAAGCATGCCATTCATAGAATCATAGAATCATAGAATAGTTAGGGTTGGAAAGGACCTTAAGATCATCTAGTTCCAACCCCCCTGCCATGGGCAGGGACACCTCGCACTAAACCATGTGGCCCAAGGCTCTGTCCAACCTGGCCTTGAACACCGCCAGGGATGGAGCACCCACAACCTCCCTGGGCAACCCATTCCAGTGCTTCACCACCCTCACTGTAAAGAACTTCTTCCTTATATCTAATCTAAACTTCCCCTGTTTAAGTTTGAAGCCATTACCCCTTGTCCTATCACTACAGTCCCTAAGGAAGAGTCCCTCCCCAGCACCCTTATAGACCCCCTTCAGATACTGGAAGGCTGCTATGAGGTCTCCCCTTCCCACCACATTGGTTCCCCTCCTCATACATCTAGAGAGTATCCATTAAACATCTGATTGCTTTGAATCCCTGATCCATTGAGCCTTTTCTCAGTTTCCATATGTGGCATGACATCATTCGCACTAAGAGTAATATGCAGTGAGGGCCTGTGTTAGAGGCAAGCAACAAGAATGTGGATAAAAATGCAATTGCATTGGAATAAAAAAAAAATATTGCCATTAAGGAATTAAGCATTGGTGGCCTTTCATTAGAAGCCAGAAATATGATTGCAGACACCTTCTATTTAGAGAATGATGACTGCTATTCAGATTAGCTGATCTAGTCCTTTCAGCCTTCACTGATTATCTTGAAAAAGAAATGAGCCATTTTAGAGCACAATAGTGATATCAGGATGAGATGAATCATATAGTAAAAGTGCCTACTTGTTTACATTGACTATGAAAGGAGTCAGGTTATCTAGTCCACAGGACAGCATGACTGCACTGGAGACATGAAAAGTAAGTAGAGGTAAATCACAGAATCATAGAATAGTTAGGGTTGGAAAGAACCTTAAGATCATCTAGTTCCAACCCCCCTGCCATGGGCAGGGACACCTCACACTAAACCATGTCGCCAAAGGCTCCATCCAACCTGTCCTTGAACACCGCCAGGGAGGAGCATTTATCACTTCTTTGGGCAACCCATTCCAGTGCCTCACCACCCTCACTGTAAAGAACTTCTTCCTTATATCTATCCTGAACTTCCCCTATTTAAGTTTAAACCCATTACCCCTTGTCCTATCACTACAGTCCCTGATGAAGAGTCCCTCTCCAGCATCCTCGTAGGCCCCCTTCAGATACTGGAAGGCTGCTATGAGGTCTCCATGCAGCCTTCTCTTCTCCAGGCTGAACAGCCCCAACTTCTTCAGCCTGTCTTCATATGGGAGGTGCTCCAGCCCCCTTATCATCCTCGTGGCCCTCCTCTGGACTTGCTCCAACAGCTCCATGTCCTTCTTATGTTGAGGACACCAGAACTGTACACAATACTACAAGTGAGGTCTCATGAGAGCAGAGTAGAGGGGCAGGATCACCTCCTTTGACCTGCTGGTCATGCTGCTTTTGATGCAGCCCAGGATACGGTTGGCTTTCTGGGCTGCAAGCGCACACTGCCGGCTCATGTTAAGTTTCTCATCAACCAATACCCCCAAGTCCTTCTCTGCAGGGCTGCTCTGAATCTCTTCTCTGCCCAACCTGTAGCTATGCCTGGGATTGCCCCAACCCAGGTGTAGGACCTTGCACTTGGCTTGGTTGAACTTCATGAGGTTGGCATTGGCCCACCTTTCAAGCATGTCAAGGTCCCTCTGGATGGCATCCCTTCCCTCCAGCATATCAACCGGACCACACAGCTTAGTGTTGTAGGCAAACTTGCTGAGGGCACACTCAATTACACTGTCTATGACAAAGATGTTGAATAAGATTGGTCCCGACACCAACCCTGAGGGACACCACTTGTTACCAGTCTCCAGTTGGACATTGAGCCATTGACTGCAACTCTCTGCGTGCGGCCATCCAGCCAATTCTTTATCCACCTCGTGGTCCATCCATCAAATTGGTGTCCCTCCAGTTTAGAAACAAGGATGACATAAGGGACAGTGTGGAACGCTTTGCACAAGTCCAGGTAGACAACGTAAACTGATTTGCCCTTATCCATCAGTTCTGTGGCCCCATGATAGAAGGCCACCAAATTGGTCAGGCAGGATTTCCCCTTAGTGAAGCCATGTTGGCTGTCACCAACCACCTCGTTGTTTTTCATGTGCCTTAGCATGGTTTCCAGGAGAATCTGCTCCAAGATTTTGCCAGGCACAGAGGCGAGACTGGTCTGTCGTTTCCCGGGTCTTCCATTCTCCCCTTCTTGAAAATGGGGGTTATATTTCCCTTTTTCCTGTCATCAGGAACTTCACCTGACTGCCATGATTTTTCAAATATTATGGACAAAAAAAAAATAATCTACCACTATTGCATGTAAATGTTCTGGGAGGTATCCATGCTATGCTTTGTACCACAAAACTTGCCTGAATGGAGTAGTCCCCTATGTTCCCTTTACAGTCAGCAGGGAGCAGTGAAATCCTCAGAGGCAATCCACTCAGGTAGTCCCAACTGTCAGCCAGGGAGTCCGCTGCTTTTTTGACAAGAAGAGATTCCTGCTTGCATAAGTGAGGCATTTAAGTCAGGTGCTCCAGCGTAGTGTAGAGACCCTAATTTTAAATAATTATATTTCAACTTTTATCCTCTATTAGATTATTAATTCAGATATATTCTGTTATGCATATTATTATATATAATGACATGTAATATTTTAATATTGTGTAAAAGTCAGAATGAAATTAATCAGGATTACACTATCAAACTAACATTCTGATGTCATAGAATCATAGAATCATAGAATCATAATTAGGGTTGGAAAGGACCTAGATACTAGGTTCATGTCCTGGAACTACTTTGGGGGAGAAATTTAATTTCATAAGAAAATTAGAAATATAGGCATTTTGATCTAATTTGGAATTTTTTTTCTGATGTCACAATTTCCTGGGGAACACAATTTCCAGCTCCTGATCAGCTCTAGTATATGTCCCTGCTGTGAGAACAGATGCACATACCTAATGTATCATTAGAGAGATGTTCCCCCATGCTGAAGGAATTTGCTTTTTATTACTTACTGGGACTAGATTAACCACAGGACAAAATGGCAAGCAGATCATTTCTCAGCATAGCATTGTGCCAGAAAAAAACAGAAGCAAGGGATAGCTGTTGTGCTCAATTTGAATACCCGCTGCCTAAAGACCCCTGTGGTTGCAAGGCACTGTGTGTCTCTGTGGGTTGAGGCTGTCACCCAGTGGACAAGTTATCTCATAATTCCTCACTCTTTCCTGTAAGCAGCTGGTATTGAGGATGATTGGGGCCACGCATATAAGATGAAGCACCAGTGCGATGCAGGCTGCTATTCCCCATGTCCTCCATTTTCCTGCAGTGTTTAGAAACTGTGGCTTTCTTTCCTGCTTGCTACAGGGAGAATCTGTAAGGCACAACACTTTTTTAGCAGTGGGTGAAGACCTTTAAGCCTCTGTAACCTTTAACAGGAAAATGCAGCAAGAGGGTACTCTAATAATAATAATGCTCAGTGCTGAGAAAAGTACTTTATGTTTCCAAGGATGTGCACAAACATTGATTTGTTAATGTACCGGCCCACAACAGTAACATTGATGATCATACTGTTAATAACAATGCTACCTCTCTGCTCCTGGATCCTGGTTGGATAACAAGTTCAGAGCCACCTGGCTACTGCAATGTTCCTGTAGAGATTAGTCATTACTGCCACATATGTGCTCAGGCTGCCAGCAGCTGACAGGGTGCATAGGTTGGAGCAGCTCCAAAACAATCAAAGCTAGAGATGAAGTCTTGATTCAGGCCATGTCAACCAGGCAAAACTTGGGGGTAATTTTAAATTTGTATGGTATTACTCATCTTGACATAGTTTCTGAAACTCAGAAATACACTTAAATGTTCAAGTTATTAAACTGTTCTTATCTCAACTCAGTCAAGTGGTGCAGGCTTGTGACTTTCATCTGCCTTGTGCTCAAACATGCTGGGGACTGAACAGCAAGCAGATGCAGAAGAGAAGCAATGAAATTCCAGGCTCTGAGTATTTGCTGTAGAGGTGAGGTGTGCAGCTGACCAGGGCTGCAGGCTAACTTCATACATCCTTATGGGATAGGCCATTTTTAATTACTGTTGGAATACCAGTCTGGTCATAGTCTTTATGACAGTGACTCATGGTGTTGGGGATCCAATGATAGATAGCTGATGTCAGCTAAGGTATGTGGAGTTTATTCGTGTTGATAGTGGACACCCAGGGATACATTGGGTCTGCTGCTGTCCCCATGCTAGATAACTAGCAATGAGCAGGAGGGCGGTTGTATGAGCAGAGCAATGGCTTAGCAGCTTGGGTCCAAACAAGCCAAATCAACATGGACCCACTACAGAGTTTTCTACTATGTGGTCCTGTGCCCTCAGTCATGGGGTTTCTTTGGTTATCCAACACAGTTTGCCTGTAATATATAAACCGTTCATAAGCTGTGCATTCCTTAAAACTTTTCTTGTTGTCCAAATCAAGGCTATCTGTGCTTCTAATGTATTAATGAACAGAAATATCTATAACTTAAAGCCATAAACCTAAGACCCACGGTACATGTCAGGGTAGGAATGAACCTTGATTCCTTTTTTATAAGTGTTGTGATGGTTAGATTTTAAGCTGAATTACAGCCCTTTTTAAAACTAAAGTGTGTCGTAAATACTTTTAGTACTGTATTCAGCCCTGAACTGCCAAGTATACTGCTCTCCAATAATCCATTAACTCAGTCCAAAACAAAACCTTTCTCTCAAGATAGTTGGAGTTTTCACTAAGGTTTTGCCATACCAGCTCTGGTCTTCCTCTTGCTGCAGTGATCCTGACTGAATGCATTAAAAGTCATTGCATGTGTGCACTAAGAGCTAAAAGTTAGCTTTTCATAGCACTCTGAGCTGAACAACTCATGTTTGGTTTCTTAAAAATATACATATACGAAGAAGTGACCACACACATAGTCTTTCATGGAGTGCCCAGATTACCTTGACTCAGTGTCGTGGTTTAAGCCCAGCCGGTAACTCAGAACCACGCAGCCACTCTCCCTTCTTCTTCCCCCCCTGCTTCTGGAGGGATGGGGAGGAGAACTGAAAGAATGTAAATCCCACAGGTTGAGATAAGAACAGTCCAGTAACTAAGGTATAATCCAAAACTACTACTACTACCAACACTAATAATAATATTGATACGGGAAATAAAAAGGGGAGAGAATACAAAATTAAAAGGGGAAAATGAAAAAAACCACAATAAACACAAGTGATGCACAATACAATTGCTCACCACCCGCTGACCAATACCCAGCCTGACCCGAGCAGTGACCTGGGCCTTATGTGTAACTGCCCCCAGTTTATATACTGGGCATGACGTGCCGTGGTATAGAATACCCCTTTGGCTAGTTTGGGTCAGGTGTCCTGTCTCTGCTTCCTCCTGGCTTCTCATGCCCCTCCTCACTGGCAGAGCATGAGAGACTGAAAAGTCCTCGATTGGAGTAAGCATTACTTAGCAACAACTAAAAATATTGGTGTGTTATCAGCACTGTTATCAGACTGAAGTCAAACACACTGCACTGCACCAACTACTAAGAAGGAGAAAAATAACTGTTACAGCTGAACCAAGGACAGTATCCACCCCATATTCCGTACCATTCACGTCATGCTCAGATCCCATTTTGTTTCAATATACCATCGCTTTTTGTCTCATATATATACACACACACACACAAAGAGACATATATCATTCCTTAGTCCATGGACCAATCCCTATAAAGTTTGCTGAATTCATTCAGTCCATGATGTCAGGCTCCATCTCTTGTAATAGACTTTCAGGGCAGGAGAGACGGTGTATAGTGTTGCATTGTTACCTGCTGATGACGCTGAACTCGTCTGGTCACTGCTGAGCTCGTTTGGTTTCATCAAAGTTCATTCTTTGTTGGGGTGATGATTGGAGGGAAGTCAGGGTCAGTCGATGGTGACCTGAGGATAGTTCAGCTGCTGCTGCCGGCTTTTCCCATGACTTCATTCTCCCCTGATGATCATGACAGCATATATCTACTCTTCAAAGCCCAGAGTGGTGGAGATGGGCATCTAGCTGAGGGGCTATAAAAGTGTTATAGAGCAGGCAACAGCATATAATTGAGTTCATTGGCTGTTTTCCCCCAAAATTAAATCCCCTTGAGGTACACATCAGACTTCCCCATCTTCCCGCATTACCCACCAAGTATATCCAGGTCCCTGAGCAAAAGCAACCCCACGAGTGGGTTTGCCTTTACCTGAAGCAGGAATAACCCAGACTGTCTTCCCCAGCAAATTCTTTATGTGCACCACAGGAACTTTATCCCCCTCTACAGGACGTAAAAGTTCTGATTGGGCTGGGCCAGCCCTGTTGGCAGATCCCCTACTGTTGACCAACCAGGTGGCTTTTGGTAAATGTGTATCCCAGTGTTTGAAAGTCCCACCACCCATTGCTCTCAGTGTAGTTTTTAACAGCCCATTGTACTGTTCGATTTTCCCAGAGGCTGGTGCATGGTAGGGGATGTGATATACCCACTCAATGCCATGCTCTTTGGCCCAAGTGTCTATAAGGTTGTTCCGGAAATGAGTCCCATTGTCTGACTCAATTCTCTCTGGGGTCACGTGTCGCCACAAGACTTGTTTCTCAAGGCCCAGGATAGTGTTCCGGGCAGGGGCATGGGGCACAGCGTATGTTTCCAGCCATCCGGTGGTTGCTTCCACCATGGTAAGCACATGCCACTTGCCTTGGCGGGTTGGTGGGAGTGTGATATAGTCAATCTGCCAGGCCTCCCCATACTTGTACTTCAGCCATTGTCCTCCATACCAGAGAGGCTTTAGCTGCTTGGCTTGCAGTTAAATTAATTGCAGCACATTTCACATTCATGCACAACCTGGGCAATAATGTCCATTGTTAAGTCCACCCCTCGATCACGAGCCCATCTATATGTTGCATCTCTGCCTTGATGGCCTGAGGTGTCATGGGCCCACCAGGCTAAAAATAATTCACCCTTGTGTTGCCAATCTAAGTCCATCTGAGCCACTTCAATCTTAGCAGCTTTATCCACTTGCTGGTTGTCCTGGTGTTCCTCAGTGGCCCGACTCTTGGGTACATGAGCATCTACGTGGCGTACCTTCATCACCAGGTTCTGCACCCGGGCAGCGATATCTTGCCACAATGCAGCAGCCCAGATGGGTTTACTTCTGTGTTGCCAGTTGCTCTGCTTCCATTGCTGCAACCACCCCCACAGGGCATTTGCCACCATCCATGAGTCAGTATAGAGATAAAGTACTGGCCTTTTTTCTCGTTCAGCAATGTCCAAGGCCATCTGGATGGCTTTCACCTCTGCAAACTGACTCCATTCACCCTCTCCTTCAGCAGTTTCTGCAAGTTGTCGCAGGGGACTCCACACAGATGCCTTCCATCTCCGACGCTTCCAAAGCACTGGAGGGGCCCACTGGCCTCGATACTTGCCCATACTGTCCCATACACCCTGCCAATCATGACTGTCCAGCCTCAGGGATAATCTCTTGGTGGTGCTTTTAGATCATTGTTTAACCTTAGACAAGACCTGAGTGAGGAGAGACGACAACGGACTCTACACAGTTCAATGTGAATCAAGCAGAAGCCGTTTTATTGTTCTTTGCTATCCCTTTATATCCAAAGTTTGCTATCCCTACATGCGGTCATGCACCTTTTGATTGGTAAAAGCCCTTTTGCATGAGGCAATCACGCGGCTCGGTAAGTGTCCTTATTGGTTCATCTAGTTCCTGGTGTTCCTCCCATGTATCCGACTGCAGATGTTTTCTTCCTCTTATCTTCTTCTTGGTATGCGGCTGCATGCTTAGAAGAGGCCCTCATATGGCTGGTTCATCATATGTCCTCTAAATACGACCCCACAATTCCCCCTTTTTCTCTTTGAACCAGCCAAACTTTCTTCAAGGAATTAGTAATCATGTTAGACACTCCCTTTAAGATACAGGGAACGATTAACAATACAATCACAATTATACTTAAAGTTACAATGCCTTGTTTACAAAGATCTAAAAGCCAACCTGTTATGCCCCAACCCCTTAACCACTTATCTAAACCTGAATTGACCACCGTTAGTTTATGTTGTCTTTTATCTCCTTGAGACTTTCACGAATTGACTCCAAATGGTCAGACAGATTCATACAACACATCCCTTCAAAATCCTCATGCCCATGACCCTGTGCTAAAAGCAAAAATCAGTTGCAGCTCTATTTTGCAAAACAGCGTGTCTTATGCTATCTACATCATTAAGCATTTGTGTAAGTACTTCTGACGTTAAATTTATCTGCTTTGCGGCCCAACACCCTAACTCAGTCACGTCTCCTAATGCTTTTGCTGCAGCTACTCCAGATGCAAACAAGGAGGCGATAACTCGAGACGGCACATCCCAAGATTGTACCTGATCATTACAATCGGGCCTCAGTTGTATCCTTGTTGACAAGTAATATTGAGCTCTAACTTAAACAATGTGTCATTTGACACATATCCCTTGAACCATTGTGACTGATAACCTTCTACCCCAATTAAACAAGTTCTAAATGGGTCTCCTGGGGTTGCTAGAGACAGAGGGAGTCCTGACCTGTTTCATTGGCTGTAGTGTCCCATATGTTCTGCCGTGGGTCAATTTTGACAGCAAGGTGAGCAAGTCCTTGTACAGTTATCCCAAGCAGCACAAGCATGCCCTTCATATCCCTCAGTTTTTTCCTCCCCTTTTCCACGCATATCGTTTCCTACACTTTCGTTTTGTGCCTTCCCACTCTTCCTCCGAAACTTCCCAAATGTGCGGCACTAAATTATCCCGCCCGCACTTGCTACTACAGATGTGTGCTTTCTTAGCTTCTAAAAACAGGTGTTTTAACCACTCTGCCCGTAGACCGTCGAGACATGAGCTGTGTATTGTCTCATGTCCGGTTATCAATAGCACACATACTGCGTCATGACAATCTCGCAACTTTCTTTCAAAACACTTTCTACACCCCGCACGTGCCCTAGAACTTCGACAATACCATCTGATCCCACAATACTCGCAAACACACAAACTCCAAGGCTCCCAAGTTCCACAGTTATGGCACGGAGTCCTTAGGTGCTGGGGTGTTTGCGGGTGGGTCATGCAACTTTTCTTGCCATGGCTTTACCCACTTGGCTGGTATCCATCTGGTTCCTGTATCTGTAACAACACATGCATATCCTCTTCCCCATGTGATTAACTTAAATGGTCCTTCCCAGGCCCCTGTTATCCCGTTTTTAATCATTACCTTGCATTGTTTGCTCTTAACTTCTTCCAACCCTCCTTGTAGACCAGCCCCGTGTTTTACCATTGGTGGCACCAAGCTATCTTGCGGCAATCGTAAGAAATTTAACACATATAGGACTTTGTTTAATCTATCTGTTGGTGATATAGCACCTTCTCCCCCTTTTTGTTTTTGAAGCAAACGCTTCAATGTCTGATTCATACGTTTGACCATAGCCTGACCGGTAGGTGAATGGGGCATACCCATCAAGTGAGTAATGCCCCAGAGCTGGAAAAACGCTTGCGTGGAATGAGCTACATAGCCAAGGCCGTTGCCAGTTTTGATTTCTTGTGGCACACCAAGGGCCGCTATAGCCGAACGCATGTGACGCTGCACATGTTTGCTAGATTCGCCAGTCTGAGCTGTAGCCCAAACTGCAAGAGAAAAACAATCCAAGCAGACATGTGCATATTTTTGTTTACCAAATTCTGGGACATGCATAACATATATTTGCAAAATTTCTAAAGGTCCAGTACCACGAGGATTGACTCCTTTACTGTTTTAGGAATTGCATTTTCCAATCAAAATTTTATCCAATTTTGATATCTTTTCAGAGCGGCATAATCCTCAGGCTCATCATAATCCCAGTCTGGTGCTGTGTTGGGAATATGGTGTTCCATTCTGCCTGCTAATGCTCCTGCAGTAATCTGAGCACTCACATGAGTGCAGGCAGTTTTTAACACCAGCTGTTTTTCTTTTTCAGTTAAAGCATCCAGCATTATGTCTATATCACCCCAGTCAGGATCTTGGCTTTTAACAATCATCTCAAACCTTTTTGCCACTCCTATTGGATTGTCTCGATAGTCTTTCACAGCTAACTTCCAAGCATCTAAATTTCCCATTGAAAAATTCACTTTTATTCTCATCCGACCCTCTGGTCCCGTTGCCTGTCTCAAAGGTGCCTGAGTTACCAGTCCTGTTTTACTACGAATGCGTGCAGCAATTGGAGTAACACTTTCAGATCCTCCTGCTCAGTTGTCATCAACAGCAACCCTCTCCTCCTTGTCAGTATCAGAAGGATTCGGGGCGGGGGATGCTCCTCTCGGAGGTCTCAGTAATACATAATCTTCTACCCTATCTTCCTCCTTTTTCCTTAATTTTAAACACATTTCTCCAATATCACAACCCGAACAACACCTCTCCAACTTAGGTTTCCGTTGCTTCTTTTCTTTTCTTTTTTGTCCCTTTCCAAAGCTAAAATAAAGGGATCTGCAGAGCTCTCTTAATTCCACATTCCTTCTGCCACTCCTGCTGGTTTCTTAACGTGAAAAACATATCTGCATACATTACTTTGCTCTGTTGATATCCCATTATTAATTTTACACACACACACAAGGGATCCCACAAACACACTCCACACAACTACAATACCTAAACCACAAAAAAAATCCAATTAGACAAACACACCAGCTAAATTAGTTCGGTAACACTGCTGACATAAATGAGTGATTTCTCCTTGTCCTTCTAATCAGTTAACTTCGCTACATCACCTCCTGAACATCTGCTTAGTTTCAGATACTCCTTAGCTGCAGTCCTGTTTTGGTTACAATAAATTTTGTATGAAGGTCATAAGGTCCTAAAACCATGTCAGCTGCAATGATTTATCTTATACAAGGACCCTTATTATGTTCTTTTGGTTGGGATTTTTCTTTTTTTTGTTATGCCTCCACCATTTCCACAATACTAGAATTTTTTGGTAAAGCCATTAGAATGAGCTTGCATGCCACGTTAGCATTTTGCATGGCTAACAACATTAGTAATGCCTCCTTTATGATTTCCCAACAAAAGCCCTCCCAATGATTAGGTCACCGCGGCCCCCCCGGTGTCGTTCCACCCAAAATTACCGGGAATGCCGCGGGAAGGAATTCTCCTTCCACTAACGCATTCTGAATAATCCCTCTCCATCATCGTGTTGGGTCCCCGTTAGTTTTAGCAGTTTCGCCTCTCACCTCCCCCCACCCCCTGGAGCTTCCCACAGCTTCGCCTCTCGCCTCCCCTCCCCCCCCGGAGCTTCCCAAGCGTGCTGTCGCACCCTCCTCCTCCCCCCTGTGTTCTTCTCGAGCAATCATCTTATCTCTTTCCAAGTCCTCCAACTTTTGAAGTAGTTTCTGCGCCCAGTCCGGTTCCCTGTGGGGCTCGAGCATGGATGATTTTTGCGGAGACATTGGTGGGGGAGGCGTGGATGGAGGGAGAGGTGGAAAAAGCGATGGCTGGCTCTTGGAGTGAGATGGGTCGGGTGGGACGGGCGGCGGCTCTCCCCTGGGTGGCTTTTCTACGCAAGGGTCTGGAGGCAGCGGTACGGACCAGGATTCATCTACTTCCATCCCCTCATCTTTCCGGGGATCCACCTCGTCATCTATCGGAGGTGCCGACAGGGCAGCGGGGGAAGGGACAGGGAGCCGATCGAAAAATCTGATCTTAGACAATGGGGGCTGTAAAGCTATAAAAGCTCCAGCAGCGGCTGATCGCTCCGCCCTCATCACTTGAAGGGTCATTAGAATCAGCTTCCAAGTTGTTGCTAGTCCCTTAGCTTCTTTGTTGCCATCGCTTACAGCATCCCATAACCGTTCCCCAACCTTTTCCCAGGTTTCGACCTTAAAAGCAGCCTGTGGATCTGGGGGGAACCCATTCTCTTGGCACCATATTAATAACTTTCGGAGCACAAGCTCGTCGTGTTTAATTCCTCTCTTAGAGAGTATATGCAGGAGCAGTTTCACGATCACACTTTCTTCCTTTGTTACACTCTGCCCCATCTCTTATTACCGCCTGCTCACCTCCAAGGGTGTCCCGTTGCAACGTATGTTCTTCTTCTTCACGGACCGTCCTCCGATCCGTCCCGACTCCAGTCCCGCTGGCTCGGCTCTCCAGCCAGTCCTCTCCTTCGGGGTTGCTCCCGGTACTATCGTATGACGATCACGTCGGGGTCACCAGCTGAGGAGAGACGACAACGGACTCTACACAATTCAATGTGAATCAAGTAGAAGCCATTTTATTGTTCTTTGCTATCCCTTTATATACAAAGTTTGCTATCCCTACAAGCGGTCATGTGCCTTTTGACTGGTAAAAGCCCTTTTGCATAAGGCAATCACGCGGCTCGGTAAGTGTCCTTGTTGGTTCATCTAGTTCCTGGTGTTCCTCCCATGTATCCGACTGCAGATGTTTTCTTCCTCTTATCTTCTTCTTGGTATGCGGCTGCACGCTTAGAAGAGGCCCTCATATGGCTAGTTCATCGTATGTCCATTTTCCTCTAAATACGACCCCACACCCGAGTCTGACCCTTCTAAACTTTCGAGATCATACAAAATAGGGGTTTCTCAGGGTGGTATGGCTGTTGGTGAAACATAGAGAGCATATCCAGCAACAATCTGGTTCCCAGCAAAAGGAGCAGGATGCTTTCAAGGGCATTAAAAGGATATTCAAGATCTTTAACTTTTCCAGAATCTGCTCCTACTGTAAATGGCCTGTTGGGGGAGCGGAGGGTGTGAGGGAATATCTCCTCCATATGTTGACCCCCCGAGGGTAAAAAAAAATTGTAATTGTTAAAAATTCCCATTACATGCCTCCCATAGCATAGAGGTGATGACCACGCTGAGAACACATGCCAGCCCAGTTTCATGATCAATGAGTCTATTGTATTACAAGTCATTACCATGAAGTACAGTGAAACAAGAACCTTAGCCCAGGCCCCCCAGCCAATAAACACTAAAACAGCAAATACTGGCTGCAAGTAAGGTATGACATGCTGATACTCTGAGACTAAGCGCAACAACTCTGAGAGCAAATAAATCAACATTGTAACGAGTGACTATTAATCCGAAACAATGAATGCTTATCACAAATACAATTAGACACACTCCAGTCAGATCTGTCTTTATCTCAACCCTTTGTGCCCCACATTGGGTGCCAATACGTACTGTCCTGGTTTAAGCCCAGCCGGTAACTCGGAACCACGCAGCCACTCGCTCACTCCCCCCCACCTTCTTTCTCCCCCCACTCCCGGAGGGATGGGGAGGAGAATCAGAAGAATGTAACTCCCACAGGTTGAGATAAGAGCAGTCCAGTAGCTAAGGTATAATACAAAACCACTACTGCTACCACCAATAATAATAATGATAAGGGAAATAACAAGGGGAGAGGATACAATTGCTCACCACCCGCCGACCGATACCCAGCCCGACCCGAGCAGTGATCTGGGCCTTCCGGGTAACTCCCCCCAGTTTATATACTGGGCATGACGTGCCATGGTATGGAATACCCCTTTGGGTAGTTTGGGTCAGGTGTCCTGTCTCTGCTTCCTCCTGGCTTCCCCTCCTCCCTGGCAGAGCACAAGACTGAGAAAGTCCTTGGTTGGAATAAACATTACTTAGCAACAACTAAAAACATCGGTGTTATCAGCGTTGTTCCCAGGCTCAAAGTCAAAAACACAGCACTGCACCAGCTACTAAGAAGGAGAAAAATGACTGCTGTAGCTGAATCCAGGACAATGCCTTAAAACCATTTTGATCATTTTCTGGAAAACAAAATAAAAATTAAGGAAGTCATCCCAGATCAAAACTATGGGAAGGGATTTTTCCCACAATATAGTATTAATCTTGCTAAAGTAGGTGAGTTCCCTTGTATAGGTCTTCCAGGAGTCTGTGCTTGGGTGTATTGGAAATTAGTGCTCTAAAATGATTAGAAGCTTTGGTCATGGTTTTGCTCAGTGCCCACATGAGGCCTCTCAGCAGCATAAGAAAAAATTATTTTTGTCACTGACAAATTAAAACTATTCAGTTTTAACTGAATTTAATAAGACTAATAGGTTAGTTTAACAACTAAAAATATTGGTGTGTTATCAGCACTGTTATCGGACTGAAGTCGAAAACACAGCACTGCACCAGCTACTAAGAAGGAGAAAAATGACTGCTACAGCTGAACCCAGAACACTCAGGTCACAGCGTTGTAGGCACATGTCCTCTTACCCTTGTGGCAAGAAGCACACACAATTTCCCCTTCATTCCACACCTCCCTGAGCAAACCAGTGATGGAGTTACCTGTCGAGATAAGCTCAGAGCTGGGCAGTAGCTGGAAGTACCTTTGGAAACAACTCCGTGAAAAAACAATCCTTGCTTCATCAAGCTATACAGTTTTCAGCTAGTGAACACTGCAAGTAGTTTAAATGATTTTTTTAGGGTTTGGTTTTTTTTTTTCAAGAAGACCGCTTAGACACACCTGGTCCTTTTAGACATTTGCTCAACTACAGCATGCTTAAAAGTAAAAGTCACATTGAAAAGTTCCCTTTAAGGCCCTTTGACCAGAGGCTGATTCTCCCTGTTCTGTCCCAAAATGTAATTTCAACAGAACATTTTCTGACAGTGTCTACATTAACAAAACTACATATTCCAACTAAAGACTCCTCTCTGGGTATTGTTCCAAGCACCCAAGTCTATAAGAGTATATGTTACATCACTAAGGCAAAAGAGGCAATTCCTTTTGTGTAATATTTTGGATATAAATCCATCTGCAATCTCTGTTACAGAAGCCTCTAGAATGGGGACATGTCCAAAGTGTCCATACCTGGGGAAGCCTTTGGCTGAGTTTAGTTGGGGGCTGAATGTAAAATTCTAGAAAACAAAATAAGCCCATGAGTTTGTGCATCTCTTTTTACTTGTTATCAGTCTTGTCACAGACACAAAAGGATAATGAAACTTCTGCATGCAGACACTGAGAAGAGGTAAGGGTTAGTGTGTGTGTGGAGTGTCACCCAAAACTCTACAGCTTAAATGAGATTATGAGGAGCAAAGAAAAACTATGAACCACATCTTTCATTCTTTTCGTTCTTCCATTCTGTCTTTCCATGGCCACATGTGCTACTGCATGCCTCTGTCTCAAGATTTTATCCTGGTGTCTCTCCTGGGAAGGTTAAGCTTAAGGAAGGTTAAGTTAGCATAGCCTCTAGGTGACTTTCTGTTTTCCTGGTCTTCTGCTTTGTCCATTTCTCTGAGAGGCTACAGATTGCTTCCTAGAGATGACCCTTCACCAGTCAGAGGGGATGCCAAAATAAATCATGACTATGTACTTTCTCATATCCTATTTCTCTCCATTCAAGGGTCTTCTTTTTGTCTTGATAGGACCAGAGGGCTGTAACCTGTTTATCTACCATCTACCCCAGGAGTTTGGGGATGCTGAGCTGATGCAGATGTTCCTGCCTTTTGGTAATGTCATCTCCTCGAAAGTGTTTGTGGATCGGGCGACAAACCAAAGTAAATGCTTTGGTGGGTAAAGATAACAAAACAATTAGATTCATCTAGGAAAGGACTTTCTTTGAATAATTTACCTTTCAAACTTCTTTCTTTCTGCTTAATCTTTATGATTTCTCTCAATTTACTCCTGTCTATACTTCCCCCTTCCCTCTTTGTCTCCTAATTTTGTTGTGCTCAGAATTGGGTGCACTGCTTAGAGATGAAAGTTTGGCATCTCAGTAGCACTGGAGCGTGGCAGACGCTGGTGGTGGGGTGGAAAACACCACCCCTCGCCTTGGAAGGGGAGGTGGGGAGGGTACAGAAAAGGCTAAAATACCTGGAGCAAAATAGGGGTAGGGGGGTGTGTAGGTAAATTGCGGATGGTGTCAGAAGGCAAATTTTAGTACATAAGGAAAAGGAAAAACGTTGTGGGGCTGAAGGGAAGACAGAGTTGTGGGGGCAGGTTTCCAGCAGCTGTGATGCATTAAACTGCAAGGGGACAAGGGCTGAACAACATCAGCTGGACACCTGCTCTTCTGCAGGGATGGCTGCGTGGTGGACTACAGGCTGACATGCTCTGAGCCCACTGAATCTGAGTTAGGGCCACAGCAGATACAGATACCCTGACCTAACCCTGTGCCTCATTTGACAGGCCATGCTAAGAGGCGGGGTTTGAAAGCTGCAACAAGGTCGCAGAGCTCTGGCCTTGCTGCTAGCTCAACCCCACCAGTGGGAGCACAGAGCGCATCCTTGGATCCCTGTGAGCCACCAGCTAGGGACACCCAAGAAAAACAAGTGATGCACAGTACAATTGCTCACCACCCAATGACCGATACCCAACCCATTCCTGAGCAGCAATCAGCACCCCCTGGCCAACTCCCCCCAGTTTAAATACTGATGTTGTGGTTTAAGCCCAGCCAGCAACTAAGTGCCACGCAGCCGCTTGCTCACCCCCGTCTCCGGGTGTGATGGGGAGGAGAACTGAAAGAATGTAAAACCCGCAGGTCAAGATAAGAACAGTTTAATAACTAAAATAAAGTTTAATAATTGAAATAAAATATCATATACTACTACTACTAATAATAATACTACTAAGGGGAATAACAAAAAGAGATATAAAACTAAAAGGGGAAAGGAGAAAAAAAAAAATTAACAATAGTGATGCACAATACAATTACTCACCACCAGCTGACTGATACCCAGCCTGACCCGAGCAGCGATCAGTCCCTTCCGGGTAACTCCCCCCAGTTTATATACCAAGCATGATTTGCTGTGGTATGGAATATCCCTTTGGCTACCTCAGGTCAGGTGTCCTGTTTCTGCTCCCTCCTGGCTTCTTGTGCCCCTCCTCACTGGCAGAGCATGAGAGACTGAAAAGTCCTTAATAAGGGTAAGTGCTACTTAGCAACAACTAAACCACTGGTGTGTTATCAGCATTATTCTCAGACTAAAGCCAAAACAGCACAGTACCAGCTACTAGGAAGAAAATTAACTCTATCTCAGCAGAAACCAGGACAGTATCCAGCCTTATTCCATACCATTCACATCATACCAGGTCTCACATATCCCAGCAAAACCTTTCCTATCTTTTTTACACACACACACACACACACAGATATCATTCATGTAGTCTATGGACCATCCCTACAGAAGTTTGTTGTGTTCATTCAGTCCATGACTTTGGGTTCCATCCATGATAACAGTCTCTCAGGGGAGGAAAGATGGTGTGTGCTGTTGGATTGTTGCATACTGAAGCCAATTCCAATTCCATTACCGCTACATTTGTCCAGTTTTATCAAAATTCATTCTTCATTAATGTGGTGATCAAAAGGGAGTCAGGTTCAGATCCTCAAATCCAGAGTGATGGGGACAGGTGCCACAAGGTGTCCAGCGCAGTGATGGGTGCATAGCTGCCACGGAAGAGATCATATTTAATATTATACAGCATCGTGCAGTTTAATACCCTGGCTGGTTTTGCCCAAAATCAAATCTCCTTGAGGTACACACTGGACTTCCCCATCCTCCCATATTACTCACTGTCATGGTTTAAGCCCAGCCGGTAACTCGGAACCACGCAGCCACTCGTTCACTCCCCCTCACCTTCTTTCTCCCCCTGCTCCTGGAGGGATGGGGAGGAGAATCAAAAGAATGTAACTCCCACGGGTTGAGATAAGAGCAGTCCCGTAACTAAGGTATAATACAAAACCACTACTGCTACCACCAATAATAATAATGATAAGGGAAATAACAAGGGGAGAGGATACAATTGCTCACCACCTGCCGACCGATACCCAGCCTGACCTGAGCAGCCATCTGGGCCTTCCACATAACTCCCCCCGGTTTATATACTGGGCATGACGTGCTGTGGTATGGAATACCCTTTTGGCCAGTTTGGGTCAGGTGTCCTGTCTCTGCTTCCTCCCGGCTTCCCCTCCTCCCTGGCAGAGCACGAGACTGAGAAAGTCCTTGGTCAGAGTAAACATTACTTAGCAACAACTGAAAACATCGGTGTTATCAGCATTGTTCCCAGGCTGAAAGTCAAAAACACAGCACTGTACCAGCTACTAAGAAGGAGAAAAATGACTGCTATAGCTGAACCCAGGACACTCACCAAGTGCACCTAAGTCCTTGAGCAAAAACAGTCCCATGAGTGGGTTTGCGTTTGCCTGAGGCAGGAATAACCCAGACTGTTTTCCCCAGCAGATTCATAACATACACTACAGGAACTTTATCCCCCTCTATGGTACATAAAATTTTTGATTGGGCTGGCCCAGCCTGGTTTGCAGATTAACCAGGTGGATTTTGGTAGATGTGTATCCCAATGATATTGAAGGTCCCACCACCCATTGCTCTCAGGGTAGTTTTTAGCATTCCGTTGTACCATTCGATTTTCCCAGAGGCTGGTGCATGGTAGGGGATGTGATATACCCGCTCAATGCCATGCTCTTTGGCCCAAGTGTCTATGAGGTTGTTCCGGAAATGAGTCCCATTGTCTGACTCAATTCTCTCTGGGGTGCCGTGTCGCCACAAGACTTGTTTCTCAAGGCCCAGGATAGTGTTCCGGCCAGTGGCATGGGGCACAGCATATGTTTCCAGCCATCCGGTGGTTGCTTCCACCATGGTAAGTACATGGCCCTTGCGTTGGCGGGTCGGTGGGAACGTGATATAGTCAATCTGCCAGACCTCCCCATACTTGTGCTTCAGCAATCATCCTCCATAACAGAGAGGCCTTAACCACTTGTCTAGCTTAATTGCAATGTGTGTTTCACATTCATGAATAACCTGGGTGATAGTGTTCATGGTTAAGTCGACGCCTAAAACATCAGTGTATTATCAGCATTATTCTCAGACTAAAGCCAAAACACAGCACTGTACCAGCTACTAGGAAGAAAATTATCCCAGCCAAAACCAGGACACTACCATAAATATTTATGGGCCTACTGGGCCTGATTCTCCACATAGCAACAGGGGTAGACCAAAGGTAAATACTGAAGTGAGGTGAGAGCCAAGTCTGGTAGCTATTTTCTGGACAGGTATTCACTTTATCACCTCTCAGCTTAAAAGCTGTCTGTATTGCTGCTTCTAAGGTACTGTGAGGTCATGGATGATAGCTGAGCAGGGATTGAGGGATCTTAGCAGTGATTTTTCTTAACTGAGAGTCTTACCGGGACAATCTGAACATCAGCTTGTTTGATGAAGTAACCTCCCAAACTAATGGTGGGGCATTCCAGCCTGAAAGCAGGATGGTGCCTTTTGGATGTTTAGATGCAAGCACACAGGCAAGCCAAAACAGGAAGTAGAGTTTGCAAGTAGATCTTAGTCACCTTATATTAGCTTCTAAGACATATGTCCAAGTCCAGTCAGTTTTGGGTCCCATGTGTCAAGCCCCAGTTTTCTTTAGCTTTAATTTACTTTCTCATAAAGCTGAGTGCCTGCTGTGACTTTTGGTCTCAGACAAATCTGTTGACTATGCTGCCATGTGCGCCACCTCCAGAAGGAAACAAATAGCAGAAGTACAGGTAGCTAATTATCACAAGCATATCATGCAGCTTTTCAAAACCTCCCACCCTGATGACCTTCAACTTCAAAGCAATGTAAAAATCTAGAGGGTATTACAGAAAAATCAGACCTTTCATTTAGTTTGCTATGTCCAACTAAAGGTGCTGCTGAATATATTTTTTTTTGTTCAGAAAGCCAATTTAAAAAAAAAAGACCACAACAAAATTACTTTTTTTTCCTAAAGGAAAAGAAGGGATTCTGTTAACTTGGAAAATAAGAAAACTCTCTCCTTTTTTGCTTAAATATTTCTGAAAACTCAACATGTAAAAACATAGCACTTTTTAGCAGAAGTCTTGCACAGAGGCATAGTATGTCACAGCCTGGACATCAATTTCTGCAGGACCCTGGAGATATATCTTGTCTCTGTGCAAGGCAGAGACTGCACTGGGCCTCTCATCTCCCCACTGCATGTGTGTAAGTTCTTCTCTGTGTAGGTATGCTAAACATCAGAGGCCATACAGTATATCTATGTGCTGGTTGCAATTGTTCCATTGATAATTCCCCTCTTATGCAGCTAATTTAAATGTGTACAAGGCAAAAAGAAAACTCCAGTAAAATGACACTATTAAGGCTGCTATAAGGCAAGTAGTCAATGTGAGAAGAGCTGTTCTTCACAGTGCACACACATGGTTAACTCTACCTCTGTCGTAGGGTGATGTTATGTCATGGTTTAAGCCCAGCCAGTAACTCAGAACCACGCAGCCGCTCACTCACTCCCCGCCCCTTCTTCCCTCTCCCCCGCTCCCAGAGGGATGGGGAGGAGAATTGAAAGAATGTAAATCCCACGGGTTGAGATAAGAACAGTCCAGTAACTGAGGTATAATACAAAACTACTACTACCAACACTAATAATAATACTGATAAGGGAAATAACAAGGGGAGAGAATATAAAATTAAAAGGGGAAAAGGAAAAGAAAACAATAAACACAAGTGATGCACAACACAATTGCTCACCACCTGCCGACCGATACCCAGCCCAACCCGAGCAGCGATCTGGGCCTTCCAAGTAACTCCCCCCAGTTTATATACTGGGCATGATGTGCTGTGGTATGGAATACCCCTTTGGCCAGTTTGGGTCAGGTGTCCTGTCTCTGCTTTCTCCCGGCTTCCCATGCCCCTCCTCACTGGCAGAGCATGAGACTGAAAAGTCCTTGGTCGGAGTAAGCATTACTTAGCAACAACTAAAAACATCGGTGTGTTATCAGCACTGTTCTCAGACCAAAGTCAAAAACACAGCACTGCACTAGCTACTAAGAAGGAGAAAAATAACTCTTACAGCTGAACCCAGGACAGTATTTCAACATAGTCCTGGGAGCTCATGTATTTGGCTGTTATCCATGACACCCATGTTCTTCTTAGAAGCAGTGTTTTCTAGCGAAGATTTCACCTTTTTATGAATGATCCATTTGCTTCATTAAAATGAGCAATCTTTAACTGAGTCCAGCCTATGCAGTGACCCAGGTCATCATGACTTACTTCTGTCATTATGTGACTTCACCATTTTTGTATGATTTGAAAATTTTACCAGTAAGTACTTTAGATATCTTCCAGGTAATGTTAGAAAAACTGAATAGCATAGACCTTTCAGCATGCTCCTGGAGGAGCCTACTAGAAATTCCTCAATATTGTAAGTAAGTCACAATTTACTATTTTTCTGGTGGTTTATCTAATTTTTAAGAAGCTTGATATGGGCTGCTTTTATTTTCTATAAAGTATGTTCTCAAATACTCTAGAAGAGTTTATGTATACTCAATGAAAACTTATTTCTGAACTAAACTTGCTATTTCATGCAATCATTAGATGTTATTTTCCATGAAATCATGATGATTGCTATTAATCGTATACCTTTTAACTCTTTGCCACATAAGCGCATATCAAAATTTTCATCATTTTATATACATTTATGAAAGATTAGCTAAAAGTTTACCAGGTCATCTAGTTTACATCCTTACAAATTAATAATAGTGATTTTTTTTTTTTCCTGGAACACTTTGTATGTTTTCGAATATTCCATAAATTTCTAAAGTGAACATTAATGGCTCAGCAAATTTCTGAGCCAATTCTTCCAGTATTCCTGGGTTCTAATTATCTCATGCCACAGATGTGAAATATCTAACAGTAGTTGTTTTGCATAGTTGTCAGTTCATACATTATGAAATGGGTGGGTGGATGGATGGTGTGGATAACTGGATAGATGGATCTCACCTAGTCACAATTAAACAGCAGTGGAAGGTTAAATATTACAAGAAGTCTTCCAATTATATTAGGTACCAGATAACAGCTGAAGTACTCTGCCCTTGATCTGCAGATGTACTCCTTTATTGAGTATTCCAGTACCCATAAATCACCTTACAATACAATATGTTCCAATGTACACATACATTATAGAGCTACTTACATACAGATTTTATCCTGAAATTCTTTACAGCACTAAAAAATTGCAAGACAGCAGCTAGTACATTGTGTAAAGAACATAGCAAGACAAAGACCTTGCAAGGCAATTGAAGGAAACCTCCATTCTCTCATAAGGCTAATAAACCCAGAGAAAGAGAAACTGAGCAATCTTAGAAGTGAAATGGACTTAAGTAGCAGGGATGTGCTGAGGCGTAGGTGATTAGGTCCTGATGGGGGAAGAAGGGTGCACGATGTCTCTTCTTTTTCACTGCATGGTCATTTGCCTTCCACAGGCTGAGAGGCAGATCCTTACTCTTCTGTAATTCTCATTTCCCTCTACTGAGACGAATACGAGTTAAATGACAAGAGGGAAAAGTTCAGAAGAATGATATCCTCTCCTTAGCTAGTGGCTTTAATAAATGGAAAAACAGAAATGCCAAGAAAGAGCCATCATGGCAGTCAAATAATAGATTTTTTTCTGGTTCTGGCTGTCTGTATTTCTGGCATAAAAAAGCTACTAAGCATCACTGTCTATTTGTTTCTGTTGCAATGTCTTGCAAAGTGCATCTCTGAGATGGTAGTTTTGTGCAGCAAGTATCTGCAAAACAGTTTTCAAATGCACTCTAAGATATATTGATAATTCCCTTCTTTATCATCTCAGCTCATTAAAACAGAAAAACAGCCCTTGAGAAATATCAGTCATATAAATGCATTGGTGATCGTGCTGGCATCATGAGAAGGGCATGAAGCTCTCTCAGTGTGCCCCACTACCAAGACTTCCTATGGAAGAAATGAGGACAAACCAAAGCACCCTCCAAGATGCTACCCCAGTTTCTGCCCGCTAATCATTTACACAATCATGCAGGAAAAGAGCAGTCCAGGAGAAGTCATGGACTCAAAATGTCAGTATCTTCCTGGAAGATGCCGTGCGGCATCAGGAAGATTAGATGCCCTGAGCTGCAGTCCTAGCAGATTTTTTCATTCTTTGCTGCTTTAATAAATCATGTATTAGAACAGCCTTCTTACACATTCAGTCGGGGAGGGGGGGAGGGGAGAAAAAAACCCATCTCCCCATAAAATAGATTTATCACAGAATTCTGTCCTCCCACCAACCATTTTCAGACTAGAACATATATTTCTCTGGTCATTAATTAACTGATGCACAGAAACAGCTTCAAGATTTTTAACCTTTCTCTTTTGCTCTCCAAGAGCATAGATCACAATTCAGGGGGTGGTGTTCAAAACACAGATAGCTTCTTGAGAAACTGCTTTAAGCCCTATAGTTATGGGCTTAAACATTAAAGCCATTCAGAAACCAAGTATTTAAGTTATTTTTCCCAGTACACACATTCTCTTCCTAGTCATACACCTATAAATCTGTCATAGCACCATTAACACTGCTGACATTGACATGGAGAAACAAAGACAGTTAATTGCCAATAGTGCACATAGCAACAAAGTCATATAATCTACCAGTAGGTATTTGACCTGAAAAGAGAAAGGACTATAATATTATTAGCACAGCTTGTCTGGCTATCTGCCTATCCCTTATCGCTACAACATCTCAATTCTCAGGATAAGCCATAGCTTTTCCTTTTTTGGAGTACAGGCAGATACCTTCAACAATATGAAATGCAACTCCATGTAAATAGCACAAAGGGGGAGAAAGCACCAACAACTTCTGAGCATATCGAGCCCAGCGAAACTAAAAGTGTTGTGGTTTAAACCCAGACGGCAACTAAAGTACCACACAGCCGCTCGCTCACCACCCCCTTCCCCCCTCCCCGGGTGGGATCTGGAGGAGAATCAAAAGAATGTAAAACCTGCAGGTTGAGATAAGAACAGTTTAATAACTAAAGTGCAATATAATAATAATGATAAGGGAAATAACAAGATGAGAGAATATAAAACTACAAGGGGAATGGGAAAAAAACCCAAACCAATAAATGACAGTGGTGCGCATTACATTTGCTCACCACCCACTAACTGATACCCAGCCCAACCCAAGCAGTAATCCATCCCTTCCAAGTAACTCCCCCCAGTTTATATACTGGGCATGATGCAATTAACATCACTTTGGGGAGTGACTCACACAGCCATTAGCCAATTAACATCTTACTTTGAGATGTCAGTCCCAACTGCAGAACCAGGTAAATCCCACAATAGAGGTACCTCAGTTTAAGTTAGGTGCCTGCCTTCATTACAGTCAGCACGGGTGCTTGCTAAATAGCCAGTGGGACTCGATTCATTTGAGTACAGCTAGGAGTGTCCCCCCCAAAAGAAATAAATTTTGTCCTACACTCCACTGACTATGTTGGCTAGACCTCCACTAATTATTTTAGGATCACAAGGTGATTTGCTCACAAATGGATGCACATGTACACACTCTAGATATGTGCATTTAGCCAGTAGGAGGTATATTGCAACAGGACCAGTTACAAGAGTACAAATCAAAGTTTACAGGCAAGATATGTTCTCTAAAGACATGATATAAGCAATTATCCAGCTGCAGCCAACTCAGCTTTGATATTGGGTAGCTGTGCATATATTAGTAAACATACCTATCACTTTAGCACAGAAGAGCCCACACCCAAACTATTAAATCCTCTTACTTTCCAGAATATTATGGCCACATCCAAGCTAACTACTGAAAACAGCCTTTGTCCTGTGCTAACACTCAGACTTTGTCTAGCCAAAACTATGCCAAGGACCTTTCTAAAAATTCGGTGATAGAGATAATTGGGTTCCATTTTCTCTGAACTTCCCTGGCACAGTTTTAGTTTACTGTTATAGATGTAACTGATGGGTCTTGGGCAGGAGTATTAGCAATCCAGAGGTGATTTTAAAAATAACTGGCTTTCACTACATCTTATATTCAGAGATGTAAGATGGCTAGACAGCAAATTTCAAATTGAAGCTCAAATTTCCAAGGGAGCTTCTAGCAGTATTAAAAGATTGAATCAACTCAGGTGAAATCAGGAGATGTTTAGTTTGTTCCTTTGCTGAGATCAAATCATAGGATCTTATTGAGTGATAGATTATTCAATTAGTCAAATGTAAACTGGGAACATTAGCAGGTGCTTACTGGCTAATAAGTGATTACAAAACTAGATCCATTGACATTTAATAATATCCCAGCTCATTACACACCATAACTCTCCGGTTTCCTGTCTAGATATTGATGAGTGCTGTGAGGCTTGAGCAACACTTTTGCTCACATCTTCAGAGCTGCAGTTTCGATACCACCTCATTCAGGTGGTTGTGAGGAAAACTGCGTTGAGACCCCGTTACTTGGAGCCTCAGCTTCAAGATGGGAGGATGAAGAGGGATGCCTGTTTATTCCATTGGCCTCCCTCTTAAAATTACATCTGCCACACTCAGTAAACCTGTTGTCTCAATTTGAGGCTAAGATCATATGCTTCGTGACCTCTCATAAACTTATGTTATTAGCAGCTTTAATGCAAGAGTGAGGAGGTATCTTTGCATATATGTGTATATATGCATGTGTATGTCTGTCTTTTTCAAAATGCAAGCAACTGTGTGATCTGTGAGACTGACTTTCAAGGAGTAACTAGACCAGGGAGGAAGTGCTGCTGAATGTAATCACAGTACAGACCAAGTCTGTAAGCCATGCCTGGTGCTGTTGACAGCAGCAGGTGTATACCAACAGCAAATACTCAACATTATCTTTTTGAGGAGCTTGCAAACTGTCTCTTCATTTCAGCCTGTCTATTGAGAGACACTGGGTTTCTAGGCTTGATTTATGCTGCCAGAGATTTACAGGGGTGGCAAAACAGATGGCTTTGTCTGGAGTGCAGGCTGGTCCAGACTAGTCTTACCAGGGTTTGCGCTCAGAAATGTTGTCACACAGGGACATTGCTGGCAAAGGTAGCAGAGACAATTCTTGTACAATGTGATGGCCCCTGCCTCACTAATATCTCAGACCCATGGTCACTCCAGCTAAAGTCATATACAGTCTGGGCAAATGAAGCCTCTTCCTGGAACTAACATTAAAAAAAAAAAGAAGAAAAAAACAGACCCACACCAAAAAAACCTCCCCAAAACTGAATGTGTTAGATGCGTTTCATCCTGCATGGTTCTGACTTATCTTGGCTCTTCTGATTCTTCCATTGAGACAAAGAATGTCATTTTAGGTGGCCTGTAGGTACAGTATTCAGTCACTATGAGTGTTTCTACTGCTGGATACACTTCATGGCTGATTGGATGATTTGCTGGCAAGGTATGAAACTACTTAAGGAAACCATGTTAGGAAAGCAGCAGTGTTCATCTTTCTCAACTTGAGAGTCAACATAAAGTCTGCAGAAATTGCCGGTTAATAAAGTTCCTCATATTGTTTAATTGGTCAAAAATCAAACTATTCATGCCAATGAATACTATAATGGAGAAGCTATTAAATTCACATTTTACTTATATTGCCATAATAAGGAAGTAACAGTAGGTATATCAGGTTTTCTTTGTTGTGAATATTGGAAGGCAAAGGAAAGGTTATCTTGGTCAGTAAAGGAGGGTCTAGAGATTTACCCATCATGATGGAGGGAAAAAGAGAAAGACAGAATGCTTTGAGACCATGCATCACATGTGCTGACACCCAACTCAAAGGTGACCCAAATATTCTGTGTGCTCGTATTATGGTACCAGCATTTTGATCTCCATGCTTCACATAGTCTTATGTCCAAACTGGCACTCAGATGAGGCACTGCATCCTAGGACACCAATCTATAACAACCCCTCCTACTCTTCATCCCCCTTCAGCAACCATCCTCTCCTCACTTTCCTGCCCACCCACCCTCCTACCTACTCACTCCCTCCCTCCCACAGACCTCATCCCCTTCCCCATGTTCATTCTCAGTGGTAGTTGCATGTACGTGCTTTGGCCTCCTTCACCTCATTAAGCCCTCTGCCTTGCCTCATGTTTTGACAGGTTTTGTGAGTTTTGACAATCCTGCCAGTGCCCAAGCTGCTATCCAGGCTATGAATGGCTTCCAGATTGGTATGAAGAGGCTGAAGGTGCAGCTGAAGAGGCCAAAGGATGCTTATCGTCCCTACTGAAGAGTTATGGGAACCACTGGATACAAAGCAGTAGTACAGGTAACTGCATGGGGAAGAGAGTGTCAGCTGTGGTTGTAACCTCTCTTTGTGTTATAGACTCAAAAAGATTAAGCTCTGTGACTCTCTTGCTTCTGCATTTTTCACTCTGGCTAGAGCCACACTGCACAGACACGCACCCACACATAAACCAGAAACAGTTTGTGCGTGTGCGTGTGTCTAGAAAAAGAGGTGGAAGGTTGCTTAATGAGGCACGAACCAAGTTCCCCACCCCAGGGATATCCCATGTCTTCTTGGTCACTAGAGGAGAGCCAGCAGCCATCCTAATTCCCTTTTGTTGTGGTTTAAACCAGGCCAGTAGCTAAGTACCATGCAGCCATTTGCTCACACACCCCCCTCCCTCCCCTCCGCCCCCCCACCCCGGGCAGGATAGGAGGACAATCAAAAGAATGTAAACTCCACAGGTTGAGATAAGAACAGTTTAATAACTAAAGTACAATATAATAATAGTGATGATAATAATAATAATGGAAATAACAAAGGAAGATAATATAAAACTAAAAGTGGAAAGGAAAAAAAAAAAAGATAAACACAAGTGATACACAATACGATTGCTCACCACTCACTGACCAATACTCAGCCCGACCCAAGCAGTGATCTGGGCCTTCCGGGTGACTCCCCCCAGTTTATATACTGGGCATGATGTGCTGTGATATGGAATATCCCTCTGGCTACTTTGGGTCAGGTGTCCTGTCTCTGCTCCCTCCCAGCTTCTTGTGCCCCTCCTCACTGGCAGAGCATGAGAGACTGAAAAGTCCTTAATCAGGGTAAGTGCTACTTAGCAATGACTAAAACATCTGTGTGTTATCAGCATTATTCTCAGACTAAAGCCAAAACACAACACTGTACCAGCTACTAGGAAGAAAAATAACTGTTACAGCTGAAACCAGGACACAACCAAATGCACCTTCGCTTGGCTTCCCCACACCAGGGAGGACACAGGTCTAATTTGCAGCTCACAGCCCAGCTCTGCAATGACACATGCTGCCTGGAACTGAAGGAGAATTAATGAAGTAGGGTTGGTTGTTTCGAGAAGCCATTCTGTCACCATGGAGGCAGACAGAATGCTCTCAAATTTATCTGCAAAGTAATGTGAAAATTCCTCGCAGTAGGAGAGATTTGACAGGATGTGCCTAGCATAGCTTTATAAAAAGGTCTCTTCAAATGCCTCCAAATCTCATTCATCTTTTTCTTGCTTTACCATCCTTTTCAACATCCTTCTTTATCTTACTTTGTCTTTTTTCTAATGCCTCCACAAGGCACGTTTATCAACATCAGAGGGCTTTCTCATACAGTTCAGCTTTTTCCTCTGAATCCACTCTTGCAGAGTCCAAGCCTACCAGTACTCTCCACACCCAGAGACTTCACCAAGAGCAAAACTTGCCTCTGTGCATGAGACATTTGTTTTTGATACTTCTGCGGATTCAGCTGTGCATGGGCTAAATTTTGATGACTGTCCCCTCCATGCATTTTTCCTCCCTCCCCAAGCAAACCAGAGGTGCACACCAGACTGCATTTGTAGGCTGTATTCAGGATGCTCAGCCCAGACAAACAAGTGCTCTAGCTCTGTACTTTTATCACCAGAAAGATGCCTAAGGCTTGGTCCTATGGCTGCCACACTGCCCTGTAGGCAGCTTGAACTTGGTTAATCTGCCATAATGGCAAGCAATGCTTAAGTCCTTCCAGATCAGTATCATGACAAAACACAGCACGCCCAGCCTGTTCACATGATGAGTGCATTCTGAAGCTCTTGCAACCTGGTGTTTCCTTCCTATGTGGTCCTCAGGTTTCTTCAGGTGACAGTTGTTACTCTAGGAATATGTGTCTACACAGCTGATGTGAAGGCAAACTTGGACCCAAGGACAGGTCTAAGCCTTTATTCCCATGCACTCAAAGCTGAGTATCTGCTGTTAAAACTACCCTGCCTTCCTCTCCCTGATTTCTTCCATTTTAAGGAAGAGCTCAGCCATACTCCATCAAGCCTCACCTCTGTGCCTGGGAAGATCATGGAACAGATCCTTCTAGGAGCCATGCTAAGGCACATGGAGAACAGGGAGGTGATTTGAGACAGCCAGCACAGCTTCACCAAGGGCAAGTCCTGCCTGACCAACCTAGTGGCCTTCTATGATGGAGTTGCTACATCAGTGGACAAAGGAAGGGCTACGGATGTTGTCTATCTGGACTTCTGTAAAGCCTTTGACGCAGTCCCCCACAACATCCTTCTCCCTAAACTGGAGAGAGATGGATTTGATGGGTGGACTGTTTGGTGGATGAGGAATTAGCTGGATGGTCGCATCCAGAGGGTAGTGGTCAATGGCTCAATGTCTGGATGGACACCAGTGACAAGTGGCATCCCTCAGGTGTCCGTATTGGGACCAGTGCTCTTTAATATCTTCATCAACGACATAGTGGGATTGAGTGGGCTGTCAGCAAGTTTGCAGATGACACGAAGCTGATTGGTGCAGTTGACATGCCTGAGGGATGGGAAGCTATCCAGCAGGACTTGGACAGGCTCGAGAGGTAGGCCCATGCGAACATCATGAGGTTCAACAGGGCCAAGTGCAGGGTCCTGCACCTGGGTCAGGGCAACCCCTGGTATCAGTACAGGCTGGGGGATGAAGAGATTGAGAGTACCCCAGAGGAGAAGGACTTGGGGGTACAGGTCAATGAAAGATTGGATATGAGCCAGCAACGTGTGCTTGCAGCCCCAAAGGCCAATCGTATCTTGGGCTGCATCCAAAGGAGCATGGCCAGCAGGTCAAGGGAGGTGATTCTGCCCTTCTACTCTGCTCTGGTGAGACCCCACCTAGAGTACTGCGTCCAGCTCTGGAGTCCTCAGTACAGGAAAGACATGGACCTGTTGGAGAGGGTCCAGAGAAGGGCCACAAAAATGATCAGAGGGATGGAGCACCTCTCCTATGAGGAAAGTCTGAGAGAGTTGGGGTTGTTCAACCCGGAGAAGAGAAGGCCCCAGGGGAGACCTTATTGTGGCCTTTCAGTTCTTAAAAGGGGCCTATAAGAAAGATGAGGAGAGACTTTTTACCAGGGCCTGTTGTGATAGGACGAGGGGAATGGTTTTAAACTAAAAGAGAGGAGATTCAGGCTGGATGCCTGAAAACATCTGGATGAGGAAAACATTATTTACAGTGAGGGTGGTAAAATACTGGAACAGGTTGCTCAGAGAGGTGGCAGATGTGCCATCCCTGGAGACATTTAAGGCCAGGCTGGATGTGGTTCTGGGCAACCTGATCTAGTTGAAGATGTCCCTGCTCATTGCAGGGCGGTTGGACTAGATGACCTTCGAAGGACCCTTCCAACCCAAACTATATGATTCTAAGCTCTAGAAGCATGAATGTGTATGCATGACATAGGTAGGAAGATTTTTGAAGCCCAGAGCTGATCTACAACTGTAATCTAGACAAAACTGCTTCATACAGGTCTGCTTTCCTAGTGTGTTGTTATCATTAAAAGCACCAAGACAAGGCCTACAGGATCTTTTCACCGTCTTTAAAATCCAAACCTGGAACTCAACTGGAAGGTGGCAATAGGAGGGGAGAAGGTGAAAGGGGAATTGAAACAGCAAACTTTGAAGGTGAAAAGAGTCTTCATATCTGGATTACTGGAGTCCTGGAGCCTTCAAAAATAGCTAAAATTTCCCTTTTTTGAGTAATGAAGAAGTTTGCATTGATCTTAAGAATTTGCTTTTCCCTGGAGTTCAGTGTACTGGGGAGTGCAAAGCTGACACAGCTCAAAAGTTTTATGAACCTGAAGTAACAGCCTCAAAGGAAATTTTAATATTACATTTATTTACATTTAAAATTTTTTCCTTGTTAATAATAAAAATCGACCTTGGTCTTTCGCATATGCTTGCTTAATACAGCAGCCGAATCGCAGAATTATTTATATTATCATAGAATCACGGAATGGTTAGAGTTAGAAAGGACCTTAAAGATCATCTAGTTCCAACCCCCCCACCACAGGCAGGGACACCTTCCAGTAGACCAGGCTGCTCAAAGCCCTATCCAACCTGGCCTTGAACACTTCCAGGGATGGGGCATTGTCCTGGGTTCAGCTATAGCAGTCATTTTTCTCCTTCTTAGTAGCTGGTGCAGTGCTGTGTTTTTTTTAACTTTCAGCCTGGGAACAATGCTGATAACACACTGATGTTTTTAGTTGGTGCTAAGTAATGTTTACTCTGACTAAGGACTTTCTCAGTCTTGTGCTCTGCCAGGGAGGAGGGGAAGCCGGGAGGAAGCAGAGACAGGACACCTGACCCAAACTAGCCAAAGGGGTATTCCATACCATGGCACGTCATGCCCAGTATATAAACTGGGGGGAGTTACCCAGAAGTCCCAGATCACTGCTCGGGTCGGGCTGGGTACTGGTCAGAGGGTGGTGAGCAATAGTATTCTCTCCCCTTGTTATTTCCCTTATCATTAGTATCATTGGTGGTAGCAGTAGTGGTTTTGTATTATACCTTAGTTGCGGGACTGCTCTTATCTCAACCCGTGGGAGTTACATTCTTCCCATTCTCCTCCCCATCCCTCCGGGAGCGGGGGGAGGAAGAAGGGGGGGAGTGAGCGAGCGGCTGCGTGTTTCTCAGTTACCGGCTGGGCTCAAACCACGACAGTTCTTTGTGGCACCCAACGTGGGGCACGAAGGGTTGAGATAATGACAGATCTGACCAGAGTGTGTCTAATCATATTTGTGATAAGCATTCATTGTTACTACTCATCACAATGGTGATTATTTGGCTCTCAGAGTTGTTGCGCTTGATCTCAGAGTTTCAGCATGTCGTACCTTACTTGAAGCCACTATTTGCTGTTTTAGTGTTTATTGGCTGGGGGGCCTGGGCTAAGGTTCTTGTTTCACTGTACTTCATGGTAATGACTTGTGATACAATAGACTCATTGATCATGAAACTGGTCTGGCTTGCGCTTCTGATGTGGCCATCACCTCTATACTTTGGGAGGTATATAATGAAATTTTTTAGCAATTGCATATCTTTTTTTTCTCCTCGGGGGGTCAACCTACGAAGGAGGCATTCCCTTACACCCCCTGTTCCCCCACCAGCCTATTTGCAACAGCAGTTGAGAGTTCAGAAGGTTTTGGATGGCCTTTGAATACCCTTGAGACCTGCCTGCTGATTGTGCTGGGGATCAGCATGCTGGCACACATACAGAGTGTGTTTTACCCATGGCCATCCCGCCCTGGGAACACCTTATTTTGTCTGATCTCGAAAGTTAAGCAGTATTGGGTTCAAATCTGGTCTAGGGTTAGACGACGATGTAGGAGGACCACCAAGAGATTTTCCCTGAGGCTGGACAGTCATGAGTGGCAGGGTGTGTGGGATAGTATGGGCAAGTATCTAGACCAGTGGGCCCCTCCAGTGCTTAGGAACTTCACCCCGGAACAAGTGCAACATACGGAAAAACTAGTAAAACACTTAAACGAGGTGTGCTGTCGTCCTGGTTATACCAGAGAGGGACAACTCGCTGCAACGTGCTGGGGCTTGGCCTACACCTCCTGAGCCCTGCTCAAAACTAAACTTCGAAGGGAAAAAAATGTATGTGGAAGTGATGGCAAAGCAACAGACAAGGCAGCTATGCCAACTAAAAGCACAGCCCTACCATCTGCCATGGATTGATCCAGACTGCACTGGAACAGGGGCAAGCTCCAGAACACCTGCAATACATTGATGACATCATCGTGTGGGGGGATACAGCGGAAGAAGTTTTTGAGAAAGGGAGGAAGATAATCCAAATCCTGCTGAAGGCCGGTTTTGCCATAAAAGAGAATAAGGTCAAGGGACCAGCACAGGAGATTCAATTTTTGGGAATAAAATGGCAAGATGGACATCACTAGATCCCCACAGATCAACAAGATAACAGCAATGTCTCCACCAACTAACAAGAAAGAAACACAAGCTTTCTTAGGTGTTGTGGGGTTCTGGAGAATGCACATCCCAAATTACAGTCTGATTGTAAGCCCTCTCTACCACGTGACCCAGCAGAAGAATGATTTCATATGGGGCCCTGAGCAACAACAAGCCTTTGAACAAGTTAAACGAGAAATAGTTCATGCAGTAGCCCTTGGACCAGTCCGGGCCAGGCCAGATTTGAAAAATGTGCTCTATACCGCAGCCGGGGAGAATGGTCGTACCTGGAGCCTCTGGCAGAAAGCTCCAGGGGAGACTCGAGGTTGACCCCTTGGCTTTTGGAGTTGGGGATATAAAGGATCCGAGGCCAGCTATACTCCCACTGGAAAAAGAGATACTGGCAGCCTATGAATGGATTCAGGCTGCTTCAGAAGTGATTTGCACTGAAGCGCAGCTCCTCCTGGCACCCCGGTTGCCTGTGCTGGGCTGGATGTTCAAAGGCAAGGTCTCCGCTACACATCATGCAACTGATGCTACATGGAGGAAGTGGGCCGCACTAATTACACAACGAGCTCGAATAGTAAATCCCAGTCGTCCAGGAATTCTGGAAGTCATCATGGACTGGCCAGAGGGCAAAGATTTTGGAATGTCACCAGAAGAGGAGGTGACGCGTGCTGAAGAGGCCCCACCATATAATGAACTGTCAGAGAGTGAAAAGCAATAGGCCTTGTTTACTGATGGGTCCTGCCCTATTGTGGGAAAGCATCAGAGATGGAAGGCAGCTGTGTGGAGTCCCCTGCAACAAGTTGCAGAAACTGCTGAAGGAGAGGGTGAATGGAGTCAGTTTGCAGAGGTGAAAGCCATCCAGCTGGCCTTGGACATTGCTGAACGAGAAAAAAGGCCAGTACTTTTTCTCTCTACTGACTCATGGATGGTGGCAAATGCCCTGTGGGGGTGGTTGCAGCAATGGAAGCAGAGCAACTGGCAATGCAGAAGTAAACCCATCTGGGCTGCTGCAATGTAGCAAGATATCGCTGCCCGGGTGCAGAACCTGGTGGTGAAGGTACGCCATGTATATGCTCATGTACCCAAGAGTTGGGCCACTGAGGAACACCAGAACAACCAGCAAGTGGATAAAGCTGCTAAGATTGAAGTGGCTCAGATGGACTTAGATTGGCAGCATAAAAGTGAATTATTTTTAGCCTGGTGGGCCCATGACACCTGAGGCCATCAAGGCAGAGATGCAACATACAGATGGGCTCGTGATCGAGGGGTGGACTTAACAATGGACACCATTGCCCAGGTTATTCATGAATGTGAAACCTGTGCTGCAATTAAGCAAGCCAAACAGTTAAAGCCTCTCTGGTATGGAGGACGATGGCTGAAGTACAAATATGGGGAGGCCTGGCAGACTGACTTTATCACACTCCCACCAACCCACCAAGGCAAGCGCTATGTACTTACCATGGTGGAAGCAACCACCGGATGGCTGGAAACATACGCTGTGCCCCATGCCCCTGCCCGGAACACTATCCTGGGCCTTGAGAAACAAGTCTTGTGGTGACACGGCACCCCAGAGAGAACTGAGTCAGAGAATGAGACTCCTATCCGGAACAACCTTGTAGATGCTTGGGCCAAAGAGCATGGCGTTGAGTGGGTATATCACATCCCCTACCATGCACCAGCCTCTGGGAAAATCGAACAGTACAATGGGCTGTTAAAAACTACACTGAGAGCAATGGGTGGTGGGACATTCAAACACTGGGATACACGTTTACCAAAGGCCACCTGGTTGGTCAACACTAGGGGATCTGCCAGCAGGGCTGGCCCAGCCCAATCAGAACTTCTATGTACCGTAGAGGGGGATAAAGTTCCTGTGGTGCACATAAAGAATTTGCTGGGGAAGACAGTCTGGGTTATTCCTGCTTCAGGTAAAGGCAAACCCACTCGTGGGGTTGCTTTTGCTCAGGGACCTGGATATACTTGGTGGGTAATGCGGGAAGATGGGGAAGTCCGATGTGTATCTCAAGGGGATTTGATTTTGGGGGAAAACAGCCAATGAACTCAATTGTATGCTGTTGCTTGCTCTAGAACACTTTTATAGCCCACCAGCTAGATATCTTCAGGTCGCCGTCAACTGACCCTGACTTCCCTGTGATCATCACCTCAACAAAGAATGAATTTTGAGGAAACCAAATGAGCTCAGCAGTGGCCAGATGAGTTCGGCGGTGTCATCAGCAGGCAGCAACCCAACACTACATACCGTCCCTCCTGCCCTGAAAGACTATTACAAGAGATGGAGCCTGACATCATGGACTGGATGAATTCATCAATTTTATAGGGATTGGTCCATGGACTAGGGAATGATATCTTTCTCTGTGTGTGGGTGTGGGTGTATATATATGTGTATATATGGGACAGGGGTGATGGTGTGTTGAGACATGTGGGATCTGAGCATGACGTGAATGGTATGGAATAAGGGGTGGATACTGTCCTGGGTTCAGCTATAGCAGTCATTTTTCTCCCTCTTAGTACCTGGTGCAGTGCTGTGTGTTTTTTTAACTTTCAGCCTGGGAACAACGCTGATAACACTGATGTTTTTAGTTGTTGCTAAGTAATGTTTACTCCGACCAAGGACTTTCTCAGTCTCGTGCTCTGCCAGGGAGGAGGGGAAGCCGGGAGGAAGCAGAGACAGGACACCTGACCCAAACTAGCCAAAGGGGTATTCCATACCATGGCACGTCATGCCCAGTATATAAACCGGGGGGAGTTACCCGGAAGGCCCAGATCACTGCTCGGGTCGGGCTGGGTATCGGTCGGCGGGTGGTGAGCAATTGTATCCTCTCCCCTTGTTATTTCACTAATAATTATTATCATTGGTGGTAGCAGTAGTGGTTTTGTATTATACCTTAGTTACTGGACTGCTCTTATCTCAACTTGTGGGAGTTGCATTCTTCCGATTCTCCTCCCCATCCCTCCGGGAGTGGGGGGAGGAAGAAGAGGGGGAGTGAGCGAGCAGCTGTGTGGTTCTGAGTTACCGGCTGTGCTCAAACCACGACAGGCATCCACAACTTCTCTGGGCAACCTGTTCCAGTGTCTCACCACCCTCGCAGTAAATAATTTCTTCCTAATATCTTATCTAAATCTACCCTTTTTCAGTTTAAAGCCATTCCCCCTTGTGCTATCACTACACGCCCATGTAAAAAGTCCCTCTCCAGATTTCTTGTATGCCCCCTTCAGATATTGGAAGGCTGCTGTAAGGTCTCCCTGGAGCCTTCTCTTCTCCAGGCTGAACGAGCTCAACTCTCTCAGCCTGCCTCCATAGCAGAGGTGCTCCAGCCCTCGGATCATCTTCATGAAAGCATATTCTTCAAACAAGTGCTTGCACAGCCCATCCATTAGTTTTTGCTGCTTTCTCTTAACCTGAACGACTTGTTAATACTTTTTACCAGGGCACTTTTACAAAGACTCTGTAACTCAGAAGATATTGTAAGATCCTCATCTGGATCCTTGCCTCTCTCCATCTAGCACCCAGCAATACAATTGCTCACCACCTGCCGACCAATACCCAGCCCTATCCGAGCAGCGATCTGGGCCTTCTGGGTAACTCCCCCCAGTTTATATACTGGGCATGATGTGCTGTGGTATGGAATACCCGTTTGGCTAGTTTGGGTCAGGTGTCCTGTCTCTACTCCCTACTGGCTTCTTGTACCTCTCCTCACTGGCAGAGCATGAGAGACTCAAAAGTCCTTGATCAGGGTAAGTGCTACTTAGCAACGACTAAAACATCGGTGTGTTATCAGCATTATTCTCAGACTAAAGCCAAAACACAGCACTGCACCAGATACTAGGAAGAAAAAAATAACTGTTACAGCTGAAACTAGGACAGCCTTGCTCAGCCGAAGCAAGCATTTGTGTTGGCAGAAGAAAAAACTGCAATTAAGAGATGGCAGTGGGCTGCAGTTTAATCCCAGGTGACCGGGACAGTGTTTGTCTCAATAGCTCTATGTTGCAAATGTTATAAGCATTCTTCATGTGGTATAATTTATATCCAGTTTCATCCCACCAGAGTAACTTTATGTAAATATGTCTCCCTGACAACTAAATAACACCTATTCTTTCTTCCCAAGCCCAAGAAATTAGTACGAAGATCCGTGCTCACTTATTCCTCTGTTACTTTTAACTTCTGTTTGTAGATAAACCCAACCAAAGCCACAGAAGCTTTGCTTGAGTGAGGACCTAGACAAATCTTAACAAGGGTCTTATTGGTAGACTCATGTACTTTGTACTATTGGAAATGAACCTGCTTGCTGCTCCAAGGGAACTTCTAATACATGTAACACTGTCAAAAATATCAGAGGTAGAAGCTTGTTTCATTGGAATCCCAGCCTACCATCAATTTAAGAAATTCAGCTGTTAAAAAAAAATAAAAATTCCACCACTGGTTGGCTTTTCCATTAGGTAATTCCTAGAGAAACAGAAGTATAAAACTGTATGTGTTTGTTAGAGAGAGAGAGAGAGAGACGGGAAGTCTCCCTGCTGTTAAAACTGTTACACACCAGAGATTCCCTAATAAACCCAGCACCCTGGGCGGCCCTAAGCTGCAAAACATATATTATTCCAGTTGTCAGAGTAATATCCTTTCCACTGAGAATTAAGGATCAAAATGTCTTTGAAAGACATACTTCATTGAAGGCAACATGAAGAGTATTAAGAAATCTTTCAATAAACATGCATGTGCAAGATACAGCCTCCATAGTTTAGACTCTCATTTATATGTGATTATATGAAGATAAATGTCAATGCATTTTTCCCTCTTCAAATACCTCTTTTCTTTTCCTTGATTATGACAAGGCCTCTTGAAAGCCTGAAATCAAAATATGTTTCCATATCCCAATTCTGTTTTGCTTTATCACACTGGCTTTTTACTGCAGGTTTTGCTGGGGGAGAATGGGAGATGCATGCATGCAATTTTGTTAAAGCAGGGGCTATCTTTGTTGGGGACATTTTTCAATAACACCTGCAAAAGGATCAAGGAACACAAGTGTCTCCCTAGTTGTTTGGCACCAAGCAATAGCTTTGTATCATAGCATAGCTGTGATCACTTAAGATATGCTTGTTTCTTATGATTGTGAAAGAAAGTGCAGGGCTTTTAGACCCTGTGTTGTTAAAGATTCACTGATATGAGTTTATGGTGTTTTTATTATCATGGATCATCACGAAGTGCTCTGCCTCTGCCTTTTCATGATCATGCTGATGTTGAAGTCTCAGCTTATTTCCTATAAAAGTATTACTCAGTAGCAGCAGGACTAGTACTTGTAGTTTAGGGTTGCCTTCCCCTCCCCCCCCACGCAAATTACACAAAATATATCGGCTTGTAAAATGGCAATAAAATCCAAAATATCTAAGAGCTTTTTTTTTTATTATTTCTTTGCTTCTGCAAAGCAGAAAACAGTCTTGAATTGTTGCCTCTATGTAGGAAGTCCTTTAGCCATCCTGTCTTTCACTTTGATTGCAATGGTCTGCTGTCCAGCACAGTCACTTCAGTTGTTAGCACTAGATCACTTCCACCCTCTGCTTACAGGAGCCTTTATTAGAGGTGCAGATAGTCCTTATGAAAATGGAGTAAATGCAGCTCAAAGGCCCTTATTCTTTTGTAGACTCCAACCTTAGTAAATCCATTCAAGGAGCTGAAGTTGTATCTGTCTTTTAGCAGGAGAGAGTTCTCGAGGAAAAGAGATTTGTAAGGGTATTTTTACACCTAACAAAAGGGATTAGCCAAGCACATGTGTCATTACTGCAACAAGAAGTTTCCCAATGTTGTCATCGTCTGTCCATCTCCCCCCCCCCAGCGGGATAGGGATGTGAATTGAAAGAAGGTAAAACCCACAGGTTGAGATAAGAACAGTTTAATAATTAAAATAAATTACAATGTAATACTAGTAGTACTACTACTAATAAGGGAAATAGCAAGGAGAGAGATATAAAACTAAAAGAAGAAAAGGGAAAAAACCTCAAACAATAAACAACAGTGATGCACAACGCAGTGATGCTGGTATTTTGTTGATCGCAACTATAGGGATCTGGTGACTTCTGTCTTGCCATTTTATTCCCATAAAGTGGATCTTCTGTGCAGGTCCCTTGACCTTGTTTTGTCTTATGGCAAAAATGGCCTTCAGAAGGATTTGGACTATTTTCTTCCTTTTCTCAAAAACTTCTTCTGCCGTATTGCCCCACACGATGATGTCATCAATGTATGGTAGTTGTTCCAGAGCTTCACCCCATTCCAGTACATTCTGGATCACTCCATGGCAGATGGTAGGGCTGTGTTTCCACCCCTGGGGCAGTCGATTCAAAGTGTACTGGACGCCCCTCCAAGTAAAAGCGAACTGTGGACTGCACTCTGCTGCCAAAGGGATTGAGAAAAATGCATTGGCAATATCAGTTGTGGCATTCCACTTGGCTGCCTTTGACTCCAGTTCATACTGAAGTTCTAGCATGTCTGGTATGGCAGCACTCAATGGTGGTGTGACTTCATTCAGGCCATGATAGTTTCCACTCTCCGTTAGACTTTCACCATATGGGGCTATTAAAGGGTGAGCAGGTCCCACTCCTTGGTTCTCCAATCAATGGATCAGCTTATGGATGGGAATCAGGGAGTCTCGGTTGGTGCGATATTGCCACTGGTGTACTGTTGTGGTAATGATCGGCATCTGTTATTCTTTGTCCTTCAGCAACCCCACAACAGAAGGGTCCTCTGAGAGACCAGGCAAGGTGGACAGCTGCTTAATGTCCTCCATCTCCAAGGCAGCTATACCAATAGCCCATCAGTACCCTTTTTGGTCCTTGAAGTACCCTCTCCTGAGATAGTCCATGCCAAGCATGCACAGAGCCTCTGGGTCAGTCACAATGGGGTGCTTTTGCCATTCCTTCCCATTCAGGCTGAAGATCAGTCAGTTGTTGGGGTCCTCCTGTCACTCTGGAAGTACAAATGGGTTCTGCCCCTTGATGGCTTAATGGAATTAGGGTACACTGTGCACTGGTGTCTACTAGAACCTTATACTCCTGTGGCTCTGACATGGCAGGCCATCCAATCCATACAGTCCAGTAAACCCGATTGTCTCTCTCCTCCCCCTGGCTGGAGGCGGGGCCCCTCTAGTCCTGGTCATAGGATGCTGTGGGATCCTTTCTAGATGAAAATGGGCATGCTTATATGGAAATGGAGTAGACCCTGTGCAAGAGTCATGTACTTGACAGAAGTCACATAGGCCCAACCCTGAAGTGCATCTAAAGACACTTGAGGACGTGGAATGAGGAAGATAAGGACATGGAATGAGGAAGATAAGCAACGAAGCAAGAACAAAAACAGGATGGACAATTGCGATAACCAGGAACTGGGCGGTAATGCAGTATAGCTAGCCAACCAATCATGTATTAGCTTAGAGCACGTGAATGGTGCGTGGAAAGCAAATGTAACCAATCAGCTATGCTTAAGGCGTGTGATAATAGGGCTTAAGGATATATATTGGAGCAGATGATTCAAATAAAGGTCTTCAACTACAACTCTTATAGAGTTGCTTGGAGTCCGATATTGTCTGTCTCGTCAAGTGGTTACCCCAACGTGATCCGTGACAAGAGCAATCAACTGCAGAGGCGAGACGGGACCGGCTGGGAGCTGCACGGCTGGACTGTGGCAGGGGGTCGGACAATGACCTAGACAGAGAAGGAATCGTTGCAACGGAATTCTCGCCTGAAAGGTGAGCAGCCGGGGTAGCATGGGTCAGAATTTGAGTCAAGAAGAGGGAGCAATTGTTAGGATCCTACTACATATACTCTCTAAGAGAGGGATAAAATATGAGGAAACCACCTTAAGAAGACTATTGCAGTGGTGTCGGAATCAGGGTTTTGCTCCTGACCCTGCACTGGCATTTAAGCTGGAGACTTGGACTGACGTGGGCGAGAAGATTTGGGATGCAGTAGGTAAGGGTGACAAAGTCACTGCCGAGATCGCCACAGCCTGGCGATTAGTCACACAAGCTCTAACAGCTATGTAAGCTGAGTGGAAAGCGGCCGAAAGTATGAATGATGCTCTAGCTCCACCACCAATTCAGAGGCCAGGCGACTCTAACCCGTTTATTACCATCCCAACCATATTTGCCCCAATTGTAGAGTCCACTCATGAGCGACGGGAAGAGGAGAATAGTGAAAATGAGACCAATGTAATCCCAACTGCACTGCCGGAGGAACCCCATACAGAATCACAAGATGAAGAAATCGGAGAAGGGGACTTGAAACGTCTGTCAGAATTGGTGAAACAACCTGACAGACTGCTCTTAGAAACGCTGCGACAGATGGTTTTAAAGGATTGCCCAACTGTATGCCAGAATTGCAGTACTCGTTGCCCATGCAGACCCGCACAAAAGCAAGAGGTGCCACGACTGCCCGCTCCCTGGAAGAAGGCAACCAGGGAAGGAGGCGATAAGAAGCTGTCAGCTGCAAAGAACGACCGACCCGATTCGTATCCACCTTTACCAGATGACGATGATTGGGGAAGTTCTGGGAGCGATTCAGAGAGTCCAGGGGGTGGTAGGGAATCGGGGAATAAAGGGGGGTGGAACCCACAGAAAAGATGGGAGGAGGTATATGCGGTCGTGTGGCGCGAGGGGGAGATTCTTGATCCCGGACCGATAATGTCTGCATATCCAGTAACATTGGTTGTGAATGGACCAAATCAATGGACGTCCTTTCATTGGGATTTGATAAAGGAGATCAGAAAGTCGGTCCAAATCTATGGTTTGCAAGCGCCATTTACCCAAGCTCTGCTTGATAATGTTTTTACGGGAAACATCTTAACCCCGGGAGATTGCAGACAGTTAGTTGAGATGATTCTAACACCCACACAGAAATTGCTGTGGCAAGATAGATGGCATAGACATTGTGAAGTGGAAGGTTTAAAGAATCTGGAAAGACAGGATGGAGATCCGTTAAGGATGATCACTTACGAACAGCTTACAGGAGAGGGGCTGTTTATTAGTGTTCAATTGCAAGCTCGTTTACCAGTAGAAGCCCTGCAGCTGACGGCCAAGCTAGCACTTGCAGCACTAAAAACCATTCCTCAGGAGGGGAAGGTACAGCCCTCCTATACACAAATTAGGCAAGGGAAAGAGGAACCTTATATGGCTTTTATAGATCGCTTGCGGGAGGCGTTAGATAAGGTACTAACGCGGACATGAAATCAGCATTGTTAATGAACTTAGCAGTAGAAAACGCGAATGGGCCTTGTTAGCGGATATTATTAACATTGCCTCGTGATGTATCTCTAGTGCAAATGGTAGAAGCGTGCAATCGTGTTGGTACTGCCGAGCACAATGCAGAACTTCAAGCATAGGCCTTTGCGGCGGCAATCAGGCCACTGGTCAGAGGTAGTGCAGACAAGAGATGTTTCTTGTGTGGGAAAGCTGGTCATTTTAAAGCACAGTGTAAGAGTAAACGGGAAGCCGGCAAGCCCCTAAAAAAGGCCCCAAAGGGGAACCAAGCAGCCATGGAATGTTATAAATGCGGTAAGCCAGGCCATCGGGCAAATGAATGCCGATCCAAATTTAGCAAAGATGGGACGCTGCTGGGAAACTATCAGCGGAGCACGCTGACGTCCCACGCCAAGATGCAAATGGGACGGGAGAATCAGGCTGCTTGGCTCACCTTTGCACCAGCACCACAGGAAGTGCCGGAGTGAACGTGGAAACAGCAATAGAAACAACGTTGTGGGATACGATGGTCCAATGTATTAAATCAACTATACATGGACCGTTAGGCTATGGGTTAAGCGCATTATTATTAGGTAGATCATCAACAACAAAAAGGGGAATCTTTGTCCTACCAGGAGTAATTGATAGTGACTTTAAAGGTCAAATTCAAATTATGGTATGGACACCTTCCCCTCCAGTCAACATACCAGCAAATAGTAAACTCGCACAGTTAGTGCCATTTAAAGCACAAGTCAAACTTGCCAAAAATGAGATGAGGGGAGAAAAAGGATTCGGATCTACAGGGCAACCTGAAATCTATTTGGCTATGGACATAGGACGGCAAAAGCCTATAGTAAAGATTAAAATTTGGAATCCTAAGGAACCCGATCTTACATATATTAAGGATATGCTTCTTGACACAGGTGCTGATGTAACGATCTTTTCAGAATCCTCTTGGCCTCAACAATGGCCTCTCTATTGTCCAGCGCAGGGAGTCATGGGAGTCGGAGGACTATCCAGAGTCCAACAAAGCACAGAGATAATATCTTGTGCCGATAAGGATGGTAATTGTTGTACAGTAAGGCCATATGTAGCACCGATTCCACTCAATTTACTAGGAAGAGATGTCTTAAGCCAGCTAAATGTAAAAATCTTCACCGAAAGAATTAATGAGGATTTTTAATAATGGCCATTGATGAGCGACCAATACTCAAACTGCACTGGAAAACAAATGATCCTGTTTGTGTTGATCAATGGCCGCTCACTCAGGAAAAGGTCTCAAAACTACAAGAATTAGTGCAGGAACAATTACAACTAGGCCATATTCGGCCAACTACAAGCCCCTGGAATACCCCAGTTTTTGTGATTCCGAAAAAGAATGGGAAATGGAGATTATTACATGATTTAAGGAAGGTGAATGAAGTCATTAAAAATATGGGGGCGCTGCAGCCAGGTCTGCCCTCCCCCAGCATGATCCCAAAAAACTGGGGTATCATCATAATTGATCTCAAGGATTGCTTCTTCACAATCCCTTTAGACCCAGAGGATGCAGAACGATTTGCATTCTCAGTCCCAAGTGTCAACAAAGCAGAACCAATGAAAAGGTATCATTGGACTGTCTTGCCGCAAGGCATGAAAAACTCGCCAACAATGTGCCAAATATATGTAGCATGGGCCTTACAGCCCATTAGACTACTCTGGCCCCAACTTATTATTTACCATTATATGGATGACATTTTAATAGCGGGGAAGGATATGGACAAAGAAACTATTAAAAGGGATCTTATTAGCTCAATGGAAAAGAAAGGATTGCAAATAGCACCTGAAAAGGTACAGGAGACAGAACCGTGGAAATATTTAGGGTGGGAAATAACAAAAACTCAAATTAATCCACAAAACTTGAAAATTAGAACTGAAATAAGGACCCTCAATGATGTTCAGAAATTAGTGGGAGATTTAAATTGGATTTGTACTATATGTGGAATTTCAAATGAAGACCTTGCCCCATTAATAGAGTTTTTGAGGGGCCCAGGTGATATCAATGCCCCAAGGCAATTGACTATGAGAGCTAGGGAGGTGTTACAGGCCATAATGAGAAGAGTTACAACTTCGCATGCCGATAGACGAGTCTATTTGGAACCAATTATATTGGCAATCATTAATCAACAAGAGCAACCATATGGAGTCATTATGCAATGGATAACAGAGGAAAAGGAACCACTAAAAATTTTAGAATGGATTTTTTTACCCTCTCAACCACGAAAAACAATAAGTACCCAATTGGAAAGTATTGGAAATGTAATAATAAAAGGCAGAGCAAGAATAGTGGAAATCAGCGGCCAAGAACCAGGGACAATCTTAATACCATTACAAATGGACTATTTGAATTTGGCAATTCAAAACTCTTTAACCATTCAACTAGGGTTACAAGGCTTTCCAGGTGATATAAAAGTACATTATCCACCACATAAGTTATTTACCTTCCTATATGAATGGGGTTTGGAAGAAAAACCAAAGTGCAGTGAGAAGCCCGTGCTGGGTTGTACAGTGTTCATGGACAGTGGTGGTCGCTCTGGGACAGGTGCGGTCGTATGGAAAAAAAATGGAACATGGAAGCATATAATGATCAAAAAGGAAGGGTCGGTTCAGAAAATTGAATTACAGGCAGTCATTGAAGCCTTTAAACAGTGGGCAACCAAGCCATTGAATGTGGTTTCTGATTCATTATACGTGGTAGGAGTAGTACGCCGTATGGAAAGAGCAACGTTGAGGCATGTTAATCAGGAAGACTTATACCGACAATTTAAAACTCTCTGGCACCTATTAGAACAGCATACAGAACCTTATTATATCACACATATACGAAGTCATACTACCTTACCGGGAGAATTAAGTCAAGGCAATCTGATGGCAGACAAACTGGTTGCACCAGTTTGGGCAGGCCCATTGCCAGATCACAGGGGACAAGCAGTACAGTCCCATCATTTTTTTTCATCAGTCAGCAAAAGTTTTATCCAAACAATATCAAATTTCATTGACAGATGCGAAAGGAATTGTTCAATCGTGCCCAGATTGTCAACAACTGGGGCCTGTTATGGTTGGAACAATAAATCCTAGAGGCATTCACGCCCTCCATCTTTGGCAAATGGATGTAACCCATGTTTCTGAATTTGGAAGATTGAAATATGTTCATGTCTCTATTGATTGCTTTTCTCATGCGGTCTGGGCAACTGCTCAAACTGGGGAAACATCTAGACATGTTAAACGACACCTCCGATCTGCCTTTATGGCACTGGGAGTGCCAAAAGAAGTGAAAACAGACAATGGCCTAGGATATGTTAGCAAATCCATGGCAGAGTTTTTTCAAACTTGGGGTATTAAGCATATCACAGGTATCCCACACTCCCCAACAGGACAAGCCATTGTAGAACGAATGAATCAAACCCTCAAACGCCAACTTGCTAAACAAAAAGGGGGAGAAGAAGGATTAACACCACATGAAAGAATACAAAAGGCAGTATATGTCTTAAATTTTTTAAGTTTACCCAGGGATGAGGACATTCCTCCTATAATAAAACACCTAAGAGGTCTTCAATCAGACGTTGGTCAAATAGGCCAAGAAGCAGAAGTGAAGGTACAAATAAAAGATCTATACACAGGACAATGGGAAGGACCTGTGCGATTACTAATGTGAGGAAGGGGTTACGCTTGTGTCATTACAGATAAAGGAACTCACTGGGTGCCAGCAAAGTGGGTAAAGCCATGGAAGCAAACAACAGACGCTGTTGATGAATCCCCAACTTAATCGTAAGACTTGTCCTACATGTCAATCGTGTGAACCATGGATTCTTTATGAATGTGTTGAATGTAAACATAAGGCTTGGGTTCGTGCGTCCCTAAGTCGAAGCCATTGTGGGAGATGTGAAGAACAATTGCAACAGCAAGTAAGACAGTTAGCGCGATTACTGTTAGTTACAGGTCACGAGCCATACCCCAACCACCATTACTATAATGCAGAGTTACAATTACAACAACAGGCGAGGGATCAAAATAAAGAATTAATAACTGTATGGAGCATTGGATGCTCCTGTCTGTTATTGGTTCCATACATATGGGAAGTTCCGGTCAATAGATGGGAACAGACCAAAATTAAGTGTACAAAAAGATTTGTGTGGAAACAAAAGACAAAATGAAAATCATATCGACTATGATTGTGATAACGATGCTTGTGGCGCCGCTAGTAGCAAGTTTGCATATAGCCTTTGACACACACCAAAATATGTGGCTAACATGGGCTAATCAAACAGGTAATATGGAGTTTTGCTTAGCATTAACGCAAGTAGGGAACCCATTTCACAGGTCTTATTGGAATCCCATACTTCGTACCTTCGGATTTCAAGGGATTTGTGGGAAACAAGGCATTATTAAATAGCACTACACTCGATTCAGGGCTTAGCACTATATCCAATTCAGAGCACTCAACGTGTGGGTCCTCTCCCTGTAGCAATTTTAGCATACTCAATCTTTTGTTTATAAAAAATCTGAACCAATCCAGTATCCCTTTTCAGGAATTGCAAATCTTGGGTTCTGACAACTCATCAGGATGTGTGACTTTCGCATCATTTTCCGACCCCAATCATCCCGCTATCACTGTGTCATCAAACTCGGACGTTTATCAAAATGTCATGGCCTATTGCAATGGCAGTGTTTTTAATGGCCCGTACTATGATATGAACCACAGAAAACTGCCTCCTGGCTACTTTCTCATATGTGGAGATCGTGCATGGCCAGGAATACCAGCCATGGCATTTGGGGGTCCATGTTATTTGGGAAAATTGACATTATTTAGCCCAACTATGAAAAATTTATTAAAGGATATAAAAAATAGTTCTATGATAGGTCTTCGCGGTAAACGATCCCTTACTCAGTTAGGACCAAACTGTAACCCTAACCTACGTATATGGGACCATACCGCCAGATTCTTAGCTGCCTTTTTATGGCCTCAATTAGCTGCAGGAAAGGCTCTGGCTGACACACACCGTTTGGCTTGTTGAGCTTCCATCCAACTTAACATAACGTCGGCCATTTTATCTAGTCTAGCCGTTGATGTGGATAGTGTTCGACAAAAAGCTTACAAAATTTACGTGACAACATGAAATTACTACAGGTCCAAAGTTCACCATGGGATGAATGGCTAGGAAAATGGGGCATAACAGGATGGCTCAAAGAGTTGCTTAAGCAAAGTATCATCGTTCTGGGTGTGTTATTGATGGTGATCATTATTATACCATGTATAATCCAATGTGCTGTACAAACAATGCAACAAGTCATAAAGACAGTCTGGTTAGTGCAAGATAAACAAAAAGGGGGAATTGTGGGATCCTTTCTAGAAGAAAATGGGCATGCTTATATGGAAATGGAGTAGACCCTGTGCAAGAGTCATGTACTTGACAGAAGTCACATAGGCCCAACCCTGAAGTGCATCTAAAGACACTTGAGGACGTGGAATGAGGAAGACAAGGACATGGAATGAGGAAGATAAGCAACGAAGCAAGAACAAAAACAGGATGGACAATTGTGATAACCAGGAACTGGGCGGTAATGCAGTATAGCTAGCCAACCAATCATGTATTAGCTTAGAGCACGTGAATGGTGCGTGGAAAGCAAATGTAACCAATCAGCTATGCTTAAGGCATGTGATAATAGGGCTTAAGGATATATATTGGAGCAGATGATTCAAATAAAGATCTTCAACTACAACTCTTATAGAGTTGCTTGGAGTCCGATATTGTCCGTCTCGTCAGGATGCTACACTTAATTCTTGTAAAAATGTATTAGAATTCCTTGTTATAGGATCAGGCATAAGGTCAGCCCTCACACTGTGTCTGGGAAGCTACCCACTGGAGACTGGTACAACAACTCTTCTGGAAGAACCCCCATTCGTGGTTGTTTTTCCTTGAAATTCACATACCTGTTCCTCCAGAATTAAGGTAGGTTTTCCGTCTCACTTCCTCATGCCTTCTCTGTGGTCTCGTGGGTAAAACCACACGATACCCCATGGTGTGTACCTTCTATATCCTCCCACTTGAGCAGAAGGATTCTTCCTGTTAATAGCTGAGATGCTGGTCCATACAGGTGGGGAGTAGGATCTATCCTCTTCTTCCTGCTAGAACTCCTGGAACAGTTTCTCACATTGTTCAGATGTTTTTTCCACAACCGAGATATAAGTCCATAGGGAGGAAGAGAGGTTTTCTTCGTATTGCCGGAGTTGTCAAGCTAATTCATTCACAGTTGGTGCCTCTTCATCTTTCCAGTTCATTATTACCAATGAGTTGGCATACGACAATGGCTCACTTTGTACTAATTTCCACCACATGACTCGTGTGCATGGGACTCTGTCTGGATCTGTGGGCAACTGTGTTGTTCGGCTCAAAATAAACCATCTCTAGCACAGCTCATTCCCTCAGGTACTGGGTACTTCTCTCCATTGCCATCCACTTCCCTGGTGTTGTGACCAGAAACAAGTTGTTTAGTATGACCTCCCTCCCCTTGGGACCAATGACCAGTTTCATGATACCCTTGGGCTGAATTAAGGTGAAACGACACCAACCAACCAGTTTTATGATTTATTAATACAAAATACAAGGCATGTGGTTAGATATGATACCACAGTGGTGATTACTTTAACTGGATAAGCAAGTCCCGTGCCTCACATTTTTACTTAGATCTGGTCACTATTCGATAAAAAGAAAGAGAGGAGAAGAGAGAGGGAGAGAGAGGGAGAGAAAAGAGAAGAGAGATCACCACCCGTGGATCCAGTGGCATCCTGCTGGTCCTCTTCACCCTGGGTGTCTTGGTGGTGGGAGTCACATCCTAGCTTTCATCAATTTGGGTTTTATGCTCTTGAGAGGATGCCTCCTCATTTCCATACAAAGTGAGGGTGGGTGTGGTCTGTGTCGCAGGGGGTCCTCATCAGTGGGTGAGAGGGGTGAGCACCCCAAAAGCTTTCGGTAGCCCCTGCTGTGCCCAAGAGCAGTTGCCTTATGTTACCACAGAAGTTCCTTCCAGGAGGCGCTAGCTAGATCTCGCCTTTGCAAGGCCTAAAGCAGTTGCATCCATGCAGTTGTGGTTGGTTGTGGTTACCAAGTTAGGCAACAGTGGCTCACTTTGCAGCACCAGCTCATTTCAATTCCTCTCCAATGTGTTCAAAACAGCTTTGCACCAGGTCCACTTGAATTTGTGCACTAAGCAATGTTTAAGGCAATTATCAGCATATCAGTTCCTTACACCTGAGTTACATATAACATCTTCCTTGGAGGGATACCCTGCCTTCACGGCTGATAGGAGTCACTTCCAGAGGGTGAGGACTTGTGTCCGTTTTCTTTGTCAATGCTTGCTTCCCTAGAAAGTAATCCCAGCTGCTTGGCTTTCCTACCCTCTAATTCCAGGCTACTAGCCCCATTATTCCAGCATCAGAGCAGCCAGGTAATAATGTGCTCACTTGGACAATGGCTGAAATCTTTTCTCATATCCCACATCTCACTCAGGGATGGGGATTGAGAGGTTACCTCTGGTTCTGCCTGTTGTTGGGGTTGGAGTTGGTGCACTGCCTGTCACTGGGGTTGGAGTAGCTGAGGTGTCTGTTGCTTTGCCATCAGATCCTGACACCTTCTTTTCCCCTTGGGGGTACTAGATAGTGTTGAGCAGGGCTCGGTAGGCATAGGCCAGGCCCCAGCACACTGCAGTTATTTGTTGCTCTCTGGAATTGTCAGGGCAGCAGGAAACTTTTTCCAAATATTTTACTAATTTTTCTGTATTCCACACTTGTTCAGGGGTGAGGTTCCAAAACACTGGAGGTGCCCATTGGCCTAGGTACTTGCCCATACTATCCCATATACCTTACTACTCATAACTATCACTTGGTGGTATTCTTAAATAGTTGTTTAGCCTCAAACAAGACCTGAACCTCATGCAGCAACATACTGATTCCTAGCAATAGGGTCATGTTGGTTTCAACATCCCAAGAATATTCAAAACTTTCAAAATTCTCAAATGCTGCTGTAAATAGCCTGGTGGGGAAGGGGAAGATGGGGCAGGATGACTCCTCTATATGTTGGCCCTCTGAGGAGAAAAGGCAAAAGATATAATTATTAATAGTTCCCATTACATGGCTCCCAAAGTATAGAGGTGATGGTGTCCTGGGTTCAGCTGTAGCGGTTACTTTCCTCCTTCTTAGTAGCTGGTGCAGTGCTGTGTTTTCGACTTTAGCCTGAGAACAATGCTGATAACACACCGATGTTTTTAGTTGTTGCTAAGTAATGTTTACTCTGATCAAGGACTTTTTAGTCTTATGCTCTGCCAGTGAGGAGGGGCACGGGAAGCTGGGAGGAAGCAGAGACAGGATACCTGACCCAAACTAGCCAAAGGGATATTCCATACCATGGCACATCATGCCCAGTATATAAACTGGGGGGAGTTACCTGGAAGGCCCAGAGAACTGATGGGGTCGGGCTGGGTATTGGTTGGCGGGTGGTGAGCAATTGCATCAATTTTGTTTTGTGTGTTTTGTGCATCAATTGTGTTTATTATTTTCTTTTCCTTTTCCCCTTTTAGGTTCATATTCTCTCCCCTTGTTATTTCCCGTATCGTTATTATTATTGGTGGTAGTAGTAGTACTTTTGTATTATACCTTAGTTACTGGACTGTTTTTATCTCAACCCGTGGGATTTACATTCTTTTGATTCTCCTCCCCATCCCTCCGGGAGCGGGGGGGAAGAAGTGGGGGGGGGCAGTGAGCGAGCGGCTGCCTGGTTCTGAGTTACTGGCTGGGCTTAAACCACCACAGTTCTTTTTGGCACCCAACCTCGGGCCTGAAGGGTTGAGATAACAACAGGTCTGACCAGAGTGTGTCTAATCCTATCAGTGATAAGCATTCATTGTTTTGGATTAATAGTCACTCATCACAATGTTGATTTATTTGCTCTCAGAGTTGTTGCGCTTAGTCTCAGAGTTTCAGCATGTTGTACCTTACTTGCAGCCACTATTTGCTGTTTTAGTGTTTATCGGCTTTGGGGCCTGGGCTAAGGTTCTTGTTTCACTGTACTTCATGGTAATGACTTGTGATACAATAGACTCATTGATCATGAAACTGGTCTGACTTGCATTCCCAGCGTGGTCATCACCTCTATACTTTGGGAGGCATATAATGGGAATTTTTAGCAATTACACATCATTTTTTTCCTCCTTGGGGCATTCACCTAAGAAGGAAACAATCCCTCACACCTTCTGCTCCCCCACCAGGCTGTTGACAGCAGCATTTGAGAATTCTAAAGGTTTTGGATGTCCTTTGGATACCCTTGAAACCGGCGTGCTGCTTTTGCTGGGAATCAGCATGTTGCCACAAATACTGGATGTGTTTTACCCATGGCTGTACCACCTTGAGAACGCCCTATTTCATCTGATCTTGAAAGCTAAGCAGGGTCGGGGTCGGGTCTTTTCTAAGGTAAAATGACAATCTAGAAGGACCACCAAGAGATTATCCCCGAGGTTTGACAGTCATGAGTAGCAGGGTGTGTGGGGCAATATGGGCAAGTATTGAGGCCAGTGGGCCCCTCCAGTGCTTTAGAAGCGTCGGAGATGGATGGCAGCTGTATGGAGTCCCCTACATCAAGTTGCAGAAACCACTGAAGGAGAGGGTGAATTGAGTCAGTTTGCAGAGGTGAAAGCCATCCAGATGGCCTTGGACATTGCTGAATGAGAAAAATGGCCAGTACTTTATCTCTATACTGACTCATGGATGGTGGTAAATGCCCTGTGGGGGTGGTTGCAGCAATGGAAGCAGAGCAACTGGCAACGCAGAGGGAAACCCATCTGGGCTGCTGTACTGTGGCAAGATATCGCTGCCTGGGTGCAGAACCTGGAGGTGAAGGTACGCCACGTAAATGCTCACGTCCCAAGGATTCGGGCCACTGAGGAACACCAGACCAACCAACAGGTGGATCAAGCTGCTAAGATTGAAGTGGCTCAGATGGACTTAGATTGGCAACATAAGAGTGAATTATTTTGAGCCCGGTGGGCCCATGACACCTGAGGCCATCAAGGCAGAGATGCAACATATAGATGGGCTCGTGATCGAGGGGTGGACTTAACGATGGATGCTCTTGTCCAGGTTATTCATGAATGTGAAACATGTGCTGCAATTAAGCAAGCCAAACGGTTAAAGCCTCTCTGGTATGGAGGACGATGGCTGAAGTACAAATATGGAGAGGCCTGGCAGATTGATGGTTGGCGGGTGGTGAGCAGTTGTATTGTGCCTCCCTTGTGGTTTTTTTTTTTCCTTTCCCCATTTAGTTATATATTCTCTCCCCTTGTTATTTCCATTATCATTATAATTATTGGTGGTTGTATTAGTACTTTTGTATTATACCTTAGTTACTGGACTGTTCTTATCTCAACCCGTGGGATTTACATTCTTTCGATTCTCCTCCCCATCCCTCTGGGAGCAGGGGGGAAGAAGGCGGGGAGTGAGCGAGCAGCTGCGTGGTTCTGAGTTTACCGGCTAGGCGTAAACCACGACAGATGGCAATGCTGAGAACACATACCAAATTAGTTTCACAACTAGCAATTCTATGGTGTCATGAGCCATTAAGTACAATGAATAGAAAGCCTTAGCCCAGGCCACAAAGGCGATAAACATCAAAACAGCAAATGCAGGCTGCAAGTAAGGTATGCCAAAATGCAACTCTGAGACCAAGTGCAACAACTCTGAGAGCAAATAAATCAACATTGTGAGCAGCAACTATTAGATTGATACATTGAATGCTTATACGAAATTTATTTTGATGCAGTCTGGTCAGACCTGTTGTTATCTCAACCCTTCATGCCCAGGCTTCTTGTGCCCCTCCTCACTGGCAGAGCATGAGAGACTGAAAAGTCCTCAATCAGGGTACCCGCTACCTAGCAACAATTAAAACATTGGTGTCTTATCAACATTATTCTCAGACTAAAGCTAAAACACAGCACCGTACCAGCTGCTAGGTAGAAAAATAACTCTATCCCAGCCAAAACCAGGACACCCAAAACCAAGAAGGTGCTCAAGAAAAATTGTAATTGGGATTTTTCTAAGGGAAAGCTTCGTTGTATTGAACTTCCTTCCAAAAATAAGAAGCTGCCAACAAAAAACACATGCAGTACCCAGTTTGATGTAATCCACCAGAGTGGTTTTTCCTAACAAAGATAGATCTTCACTCAATTTTAATTCAGTTCTTTGATTCCCAATCATGAGGGAGACACACGAGACACAATGTCTCATGATTGGTACCATAGTCAGCAATTCCATATTGTTAATGAGTATAACAACTATTATGCACACTGAGGGATGCTAGAGTTATATTCCCACTACTACTACTCCTCAGGTTGTATACATTTTCAGTACTGTTAGCACAATGATTATAAGCACTAGAAAGGTTACAACATTTGACAGCAACAATACTAGCATTACCTATAGTTATTACATCTTAATCCATTTGATGTTGCACAATCATTCGTCGCATTTTCCCAACAAACTAGTTGTCCACATATGTACTCCTGGGGAAAATGTTGAATTAGCTATGAAGGCAAGGTTCATTCACATTACAGGTGTGATTATCTTGTCTGCAAGGTCTGGTGCTGCTCTTCCATCTCCAGTGCACAAGTGAGTTGTCAATCCTTTTCAGATAGCTTCCTGGGGTAATGGCATTGCCCAAAGGGACCACAAGACATATGAGGGTGGCTAGGATCTATAGTTTCTTTAAAACACAAAACTAAAACATAATAATATCATTCTCTCAAATAGCATTTATTCGCAGGGACATATTCCCTTTTTTCTTATCCGGATTTAATCACTAATACCATATTGTCTTTTCCGGTGGCAATAATTTCAGCAGGCTCGGGTGGGCCATTGGGTGTTTAGACCCAGACTTTAGCTCCACTATTCAATTGGATAGTGGATCCAAATTCACGGTTCCCTCGAGCCGTAGTTATCTATGGGGCTTTCCCCTTACTTGCATTTTCAACACAGGTGAAATTAACATTTGGGCAACACGGTCTTGTGGCTGAATTAAGATATCTTGATCTCCGCTATTCACCAAAATCACCTTGATCTCCCCTTTATAATCTGAATCAATGATGCCCCCAAGTATTTGAATGCCTTTGATTGTTAAACTGGACCTTGGGGCTATCAAACCAAAGTAACCTGATGGAATATATACTCCAATACCAGTATGAATGACACGGATGCCTTGGGTGTTCAATCTATGCATTTGTAAAGCATACAAATCTATTCCTGCAGCATCCGGAGTTGCTCAATAAAGTGCTAAAGCTCCCTCCTTTGTTTCCCAGTTCGTGAGGGTCTGCTACTGTTAATGTTTTTATTTGCAAATTAGGGGTAGTCGTCCTCATTAAAGGGGTTTCCATTTCCTTAGTGGGTTTATTGTTCAGTATCAGTAGCACTTCAGATAAATGGTCTCTCCACATGCTTAATTTGCCTCCCCCCAGTTTCTTCAACTGTTCCTTAAGCAAGCCATTCATCCATTCAATTAATCTGGTGTCTTGTGGATAATAAGGTATATGAAATATCCATTGTAGGTTGTTTGTATCAGCAAATTGTTGTACTTTCTGGTTTTTAAGGTGTGAACCATTGTCACTTTGAATTTGCAAGGGAGTGCCAAAATACAAAATAATCAATTCCAGTATTTTAATTGTACTGTTCTGGGTTGCTTATCTCAATTCCAATTATATATACAGGGATAGGAACAACCATCTCTGAATAAGTTCATTTTGGCAGAGTGCCAATTTTCATCTCAATTTTCGTATGTACTGCTTCAATTTGTTTGACACCTAATCCTGTAATAAAAACCTTTTGCCCTTTAAATTTTTTAGGATTGCCATAAACTAAAGAGGCCTTGGCTCCAGTATCAATGAGGGCCTTAACTGCTTGACAAGATCTATTTTTCCAATAAATTTGAAGCTCCACGTGTGGATGATGGTCTTTCCTTGCCCATCCTTGTGCTGGAGCTTGGCCTTCATTTCATTCCATTTTTAATTCTTTTCAATTATTTTAACATCTTAACATCTGGCCATGGATAAAGTTCCGTGCACTGATCCCATCCCTTTTTGTTCCCCAGAACTGTCGACTAACCAATGGGGGCCCTCCGTTGGTAAGTGTACCATCGCAATGAGGTTCAAAGAGGGGAGAAGAAGGTTGAATTGCTTCATCCGTCATGTCATGTCATCAAGTTTGAGCTTGAATTGTTTACCTTTTTCAAAGATTTATGCAACCCATGTTGCTTGTACAATCTCCACATTTCATTGGTAGGCATCCTGTCAATCTTATCTCGGGCCATCCCATCTTCCAGCAAGGAAGCAAACATATCTTTCCAAGAGAGTCGATTCACTTTCACCTCTCCCCTCCTGTTACGACCTCTTGCGTTTTGTTTGGGTCCCCATTCCCCCAAATCTCCTAACTGCTGGATCTTTTTTATGACTTCTCCTATGGGGTGTCCTGTTTCATTTATCAATAATGTTTCATTTATCACTAATTTATCAATATCATTTATCAACACATGTGGTGCAGTCTTAATGATCCTATTCCGAATTGGAGCTGATAGTGCAGTCTGCAGCATATTGTCTGCATCTACAATATCTGCCATTCCCCTTCTGTGGGGTATGCTTTTGTTACAGCCTTAATAAATTAGTTTCCCCATTAGTGCCTCAGAAGGCATCCTAGAATCATAGAATCATAGAATCATAGAATAGTAAGGGTTGGAAAGGACCTTAAGATCATCTAGTTCCAACCGCCCTGCCATGGGCAGGGACACCTTGCCCTAAACCACGTGGTCCAAGGCTCTGTCCAACCTGGCCTTGAACACTGCCAGGGATGGAGCATTCACAACTTCCTTGGGCAACCCATTCCAGTGCCTCACCACCCTCACTGTAAAGAACTTCTTCCTTATATCTAATCTAAACTTCCCCTGTTTAACTTTGAAGCCATTACCCCTTGTCCTATCACTACAGTCCCTAAGGAAGAGTCCCTCCCCAGCATCCTTGTAGGCCCCCTTCAGATACTGGAAGGCTGCTATGAGGTCTCCACACAGCCTTCTCTTCTCCAGGCTGAACAGCCCCATCTCTCTCAGCCTGTCCTCATACGGGAGGTGCTCCAGCCCTCTTATCATCCTCGTGGCCCTCCTCTGGACTTGCTCCAACAGCTCCATGTCCTTTTTATGTTGAGGACACCAGAACTGTACACAGTACTCCAAGTGAGGTCTCACAAGAGCAGAGCAGAGGGGCAGGATCACCTCCTTTGACCTGCTGCTCATGATTCTTTTGATGCAGCCCAGGATACGGTTGGCTTTCTGGGCTGCAAGTGCACACTGCCAGCTCATGTTAAGCTTCTCATCAGCCAACACCCCCAAGTCCTTCTCTCAGGGCTGCTCTGAATCTCTTCTCTGCCCAACCTGTAGCTATGCCTGGGATTGCCCTGACCCAGGTGTAGGACCTTACACTTGGCTTGGTTAAACTTCATAAGGTTGGCATCAGCCCACCTCACAAGCATGTCAAGGTCCCTCTGGATGGCATCCCTTCCCTCCAGCGTATCAACCGAACCACACAGCTTGGTGTTGTCGGCAAACCTGCTGAGGGCGCACTCAATCCCACTCTCCATGTCGCCGACAAAGATGTTGAACAGGACCGGTCCCAACACCGATCCCTGAGGGACACCCTCGTTACAGGTTTCCAACTGGACATCGAGCCATTTACCACAACTCTTTCCATGCGGCCATCGAGCCAGTTTTTGATCCACCGAGTGGTCCATCTATCAAATTGATGTCTCTCCAATTTAGAGACAAGGATGTCATGCGGGACAGTGTCGAACGCTTTGCACAAGTCCAGGTAGATGACGTCAACTGCTCTGCCCCTGTCCATCAGTTCCGTGGCTCCATCATAGAAGGCCACCAAATTGGTCAGGCAGGATTTCCCCTTAGTGAAGCCATGTTGGCTGTCACCAACCACCTCATTGTTTTTCATGTGCCTTAGCATGTTTTCCAGGAGAAACTGTTCCAAGATTTTGCCAGGCACAGAGGTGAGACTGACTGGTCTGTAATTCCCTGGGTCTTCCATCTTCCCCTTCTTGAAAATGGGGGTTATATTACCCTTCTTCCAGTCATCAGGAACTTCACCTGACTGCCAGGATTTTTCAAATATGATGGGCAGTCTTAATGATCCTATTCCGAATTGGAGCTGATAGTGCAGTCTGCAGCATAGTGTCTGCATCTACAATATCTGCCATTCCCCTTCTGTGGGGTGTGCTTTTGTTACAGCCTTAATAAATTAGTTTCCCCATTAGTGCCTCAGAAGGCATCCTGAACAAATGAGTCAGAGCTTAACATTACAAATTTTTTACTCTCTTCTGAATCTAACCTAACTCTAAAGCCCCTAAATCATGCCATCAAACACTTCACCGTCCAAACTACTATCATCTAAGTCAGTTGAATCCCACACATTTCAGTCCCATTTCTCAGGGTTCCAATTCATTCCTGCCTCTGTGATCACTGCACGCATTTTTTTTCCTGTTTACTCTACCCCTTCACTTTCGATATTTATATTGGGAGACCTGAACAGCTGCTTTTTCTGCTACTGTTTGATAAGGTTCCAATTTATCCATTAATAGTCGATTCAGGCACTGCAACATAACTGGTTTTCCCTGCAATTTGCATACTTGCTTCTCCAAATCAATCTTATCTTTACATACTTGCTTCCTCTGCTGATGCTGCTTTCAGTATGCAGCCAGCAGAATCCACCCTTATCTCCCCAGAGCAATCAATTCCTCCCCTTTTTCTACTGAAACTTTTTGTAAACATTTAACTACATCAAAGGGTTCTGCCTCCTTAAAACGGGAGTCCCAATTCTCACATAAACCATGACACGACCACTCAGCAGCCAAAATAATATGATAAGGTAATTATTCCCAACTGGGAATATCCAGCTCTACATTTGTCTTAGCAACAGTTTATCTTAAAAAAATGCCATTTTGTTTTGTATCCTGCCAACTACGCCAAATTATTCTGCTGACAGGCAGGGTACAGAACAAAATGACCACACACTAGCTGTATAACATGCACAGTTTATTAAAAAAGCACACTAAAGCCAATAAGCACACTAAAGCAAACAAGCACACTAATCTAAATCGGGTATATATCTCTCTATATATAGTAAATAAGTACAATAAAGCAAATCAGAGATATATATAAGTAAAGTACAGAGGAAAAATAGCAATGCATCAAATCATTTCTGCATAGAGAGAACAGTGATTAAGAAGAAATACATCACCACCACTGAATCATCATCCAGGCCCACGCTTCAAGCTGGGAAGCCCCATTGCAGCTGATGCCAGGAGTCTCAGATAATTAGGAAAATTCCTACATGGTGAATCCACCCGTAGGTGAGGCTTCTCTCACGGCCACAAGAGGGTCCTGCTTTTATACCCTTAGAAAAACAACCTCCTTTATGCCAGATCTGTAATTGTATACTCATGTGGCTGTGCAATTTCTCATGATCTCACTGTTGTCCATGCCGAGAGCGTTGGCCAGGTGCCCTGGTGTGGCCAAGTATGAAGGTCATAGAACAGCTGCATACCTATGTTTTCCTGCCTCTTTCCGACAAACAGTCTCAATGAACATAAACATATATACTCTTTGACAAAAAACATACCTTGTTATGGTTCTCAGTCATGAGAGGGAATCAACTCTCAGCTAGGTTCCCATCCATTATACCATGTCATGCAAATTGACAGAGTAGCTCTTATTTAGAGAATTTCTGAGATAAATGGTGTGAGCTTTGATTGCTTCATTTAATGGGCAGCTGCAGTAACCTGAAGGCAGTAACCTTTGAAGGAACTTTTTTTATTAGGTTCACCCAGCACAGATTTGCTGGGCCAGTGCACGAGAGACTGCGACTTGAAGAAAAAAATGGGAAATGTAGACAAATGAAAGGGTAGATGTTTTAAAGCAGCACTGATTTGAAATGAAAGCCAAAACCACAGGAGACACCCATAACCAAAATGTTTGTTCCAGCAGCAGCAAACACTGACAGCAATCCTCTGCTAAATAAAATAGGTACAAAGACAATGAGGGAAGGGAAAGACACACAATGAAAAGAGGCTTGTGAAAATCCAGGCTGAGGTTTAAAAACAAGTGTGGTCATTTTCCTACAGCACTTTCAAATATGTGACAAATCAGCAAAATCTTTTTATACTGGGGCACTGGGGAGATGGCGTAGTCAGCAGGATAGGGGGTTACAAATAAAATTGACTAAATACTACCAGAATTGTCTTTTTTTTAATTATTATTATTTTTTATTTGCATTATCACAAAGTGGCCATCTTAATGGATGTGTCTGGTCATGATGGCTGCATCTGCTCAAAGTGGATTTGGGGGAGACAGATAACAGCACAGAAGCCAAGGGCTATTTTGAGCAACGTGTCTACCTAACCGTAGTTCTGGTTAAGGTCCGACTCAATCCAAGTTTGGAAGAAACTAACTTCTGTAGTCAGGATGCAATTATCTTACTCCATAAATAGTGGACAGCCCACGGCCTGTTGAGTTCTCCTGCACGGCAGCGGGCTGTGCGCCAGGATGTCCCCTTCAGTAGGGACAATTCTCAAGGTTACTCCTGCAGGTTGAGAGATTCCTTGCTGCAATAGATCCTTGGTAAGTGAATTAGAAATAAGTGCGCTGAAACTTTGAAATCTTGGCTAAGTGATATAAAGGATTGATTGTGCACATATTATCCTTTAGACATAAACTGTTAACCAAGTCTGGGACAAAGTCTGAATCTAGCCGCATGTCGACTCCTCTCTGAGAAGGAGTTTAGAAAGCAAGGGTGTCCTTTCTGAACCTCATGACTCAATGGGAGGGTCTCCCTGACAGTTTTGTCTGACCCTGTCCTTCTATGCAGTAAATACTCAAGTGTACCTTGCCATCGAATCTTGTTAAACCGCTGTTACATTTACTATCAAACTTTGCTAAATCATTATTTTATATCAATAAACATATTGCTACTTCTCTCTTACAAGTGAAGTGACTCACTCCATCCGTGACACAAGACCACTACCCACTAATGAGTGGACAGGAAAGAGGCATGTTGTCATTTTGCAAATGCAACTACTTGAGGAGAGAGCAAAGCGCAAATTGTTTGAAGCTTAGTGTATGAGACCATAAAGGTCTAGGACTTCAGGGAAGTGATGCTCTTCTTAGATGGCCCCATGTGTCATGTTCTTGAAGACCGATAGATCTGACTCTGGTGTGTTTATTCACAAGAAAACATCAGCATCACAAACATGCTTTTTTGTCCAAAGACAATATGGATAGCATAGGCCAAAGGCAGAGCACAGCCCTCTGGCCCTAAGGAAAAGTGAATTAGCGGAGAAGGTTAATGTGGAAAACTGGAAACTGTCAATAAAGTCAAAGTTACAAGTCAGCTCCAACATGGTTCACAGGACTCAGATCACTTGCATAGCATTAATCAGTAGGCTTAAAATGATCTGATCTTTTTTGCTACTGACCTTTGAGAGCTACTGCAGAACCATGAATTGAAGCTGCATGGCGTAAGTTTGGCACTTACACAGTATAAAGAAATAGGGGGCTAAAAAACTCCATGAAATTTACTCTGCAGGTCAAAACTAGAACAGTAGTTGTTGGCAAGAATATTAAGAAGGGCTGGCAGGGTGCTCCATCAATGTGAGCATCTTAAATTGATGTCCTCATGGTTTGGAAGGCATATACTATCAGCTACAGTAGAACACCGTTTCTCATTCCCACAATGATATACTCAGTGACATATAAAATGAAATAATTGCCTATTTGACTAATGCATGGCTATGGTAACTTCGGCCAGATACAAGACAATATCAAAACTCTGGTCTCTGAAGTGTTTGATTCAACTGTAGCAGAGAATTGAAGGTTTACAGCGCAAAAACCATTTCTCGATGTCTTTCATCATGCCCTGTGACTGCAGTTAGAAAAAAGACAGCTTAATTTTTCCACTTAGCTGAGCTTTATCCAACCTGTCATGGTTTGCGCCCAGCCAGTAACTCAGAACCACACAGCCGCTCGCTCACTCCCCTCCTTCTTCCTCCCCCCGCTCCCGGAGGGATGGGGAGGAGAATCGGAAGAATGTAACTCCCATGGGTTGAGATAAGAGCAGTCCCGCAACTAAGGTATAATACAAAACCACTACTGCTACCACCAATGATAATAATGATAAGTGAAATAACAAGGGGAGAGGATACAATTGCTCACCACCCGCCGACCGATACCCAGCACGACCCAAGCAGTGATTTGGGACTTCAGGGTAACTCCCCCCGGTTTACATATTGGGCATGACGTGCTGTGGTATGGAATACCCCTTTGGCCAGTTTGGGTCAGGTGTCCTGTCTCTGTTTCCTCCCGGCTTCCCCTCCTCCCTGGCAGAGCATGAGACTGAGAAAGTCCTTGGTTGGAATAAACATTACTTAGCAACAACAAAAAACATCGGTGTTATCAGCATTGTTCCCAGGCTGAAAGTTAAAAAACATAGCACTGCACCAGCTACTAAGAAGGAGAAAAATGACTGCTATAGCTGAACCCAGGACAGTATCCACCCCTTATTCCATACCATTCACGTCATGCTCAGATCCCACATCTCTCAACACACCATCGCCCCTGTCCCATATATACACATATATATACACCCACACCCACACACAGAGAAAGATATCATTCCCTAGTCCATGGACCAATCCCTGTAAAATTGCTGAACTCATCCAGTCCATGATGTCAGGCTCCATCTCTTGTAATAGTCTTTCAGGGCAGGAGGGACGGTACGTAGTGTTGGGTTGTTGCCTGCTGATGCTACGGCCAACCTCGTCTGGTCACTGCTGAGCTCATCTGGTTTCCTCAAAATTCATTCTTTGTTGAGGTGATGATCACAGGGAAGTCAGGGTCAATTGCTGGCGACCTGAAGATATCTAGCTGGTGGGCTATAAAAGTGTTATAGAGCAGGCAACAGCATACAATTGAGTTCATTGGCTGTTTTCCCCCAAAATCAAATCCCCTTGAGATACACATCGGACTTCCCCATCTTCCCGCATTACCCACCAAGTATATCCAGATCTCTGAGCAAAAGCAACCCCACGAGTGGGTTTGCCTTTACCTGAAGCAGGAATAACCCAGACTGTCTTCCCCAACAAATTCTTTATGTGCACCACAGGAACTTTATCCCCCTCTACAGGACATAAAAGTTCTGATTGGGCTGGGCCAGCCCTGTTGGCAGATCCTCTAGTGTTGACCAACCAGGTGGCTTTTGGTAAATGTCTATCCCAGTGTTTGAAAGTCCCACCACCCATTGCTCTCAGGGCAGTTTTTAACAGCCCATTGTACCGTTCGATTTTCCCAGAGGCTGGTGCATGGTAGGGGATGTGATATACCCACTCAATGCCATGCTCTTTGGCCCAAGTGTCTATGAGGTTGTTCCGGAAATGAGTCCCATTGTCTGACTCAATTCTCTCTGGGGTGCCGTGTCACCACAAGACTTATTTCTCAAGGCCCAGGATAGTGTTCCGGGCAGGAGCATGGGGCACAGCGTATATTTCCAGCCATCCGGTGGTTGCTTCCACCATGGTAAGCACATGCCACTTGCCTTGGCGGGTTGCTGGGAGTGTGATATAGTCAATCTGCCAGGCCTCCCCATACTTGTACTTTAGCAGTCGTCCTCCATACCAGAGAGGCTTTAACCGTTTGGCTTGCTTAATTGCAGCACATGTTTCACATTCTTGAATAACCTGGGCAATGGTGTCCATTGTTAAGTCCACCCCTCGATCACGAGCCCATCTGTATGTTGCATCTCTGCCTTGATGGCCTCAGGTGTCATGGGCCCACCAGGCTAAAAATAATTCACCCTTATGTTGCCTATCTAAGTCCATCTTAGCTACTTCAATCTTAGCTGCCTTATCCACTTGCTGGTTGTTCTGGTGTTCCTCAGTGGCCCAACTCTTGGGTACATGAGCATCTACGTGGCATACCTTCACCACCAGGTTCTGCACCCGGGCAGCGATATCTTGCCACAATGCAGCAGCCCAGATGGGTTTACTTCTGCGTTGCCAGTTGCTCTGCTTCCATTTCTGCAACCACCCCCACAGGGCGTTTGCCACCATCCATGAGTCAGTGTAGAGATAAAGTACTGGCCATTTTTCTCATTCAGCAATGTCCAAGGCCAGCTGGATGGCTTTCACCTCTGCAAACTGACTCGATTCACCCTCTCCCTCAGCAGTTTCTGCAACTTGTCACAGGGGACTCCACACAGCTGCCTTCCATCTCCGATGCTTTCCCACAATAGGGCAGGACCCATCAGTAAACAAGGCATATTGCTTTTCACTCTCTGACAGTTCATTATATGGTGGGGCCTCTTCAGCACGCATCACCTCCTCTTCTGGTGACATCCCAAAATCTTTGCCCTCTGGCCAGTCCATGATGACTTCTAGAATTCCTGGACGACTGGGATTTCCTATTCGAGCTCGTTGTGTAATTAGTGCGGCCCACTTACTCCATGTAGCATCCGTTGCATGATGTGTAGAGGAGACCCTGCCTTTGAACATCCAGCCCAGCACAGGCAACAGGGGTGCCAGGAGGAGCTGCGCTTCAGTTCCAATCACTTCTGAGGCAGCTCGAACCCCTTCATAGGCTGCCAGTATCTCTTTTTCCAGTGGGAGTATAGCTGGCCTCGGATCCTTTATATCCCCAACTCCAAAAGCCAAGGGGTCGACCTCGAGTCTCCCCTGGAGCTTTCTGCCAGAGGCTCCAGGTAGGACCATTCTCCCCGGCTGCGGTATAGAGCACATTTTTCACATCTGGCCCGGTCGAGACTGGTCCAAGGGCTACTGCATGAACTATTTCTCGTTTAATTCGTTCGAAGGCTTGTTGTTGCTCAGGGCCCCATATGAAATCATTCTTCTTCCGGGTCACGTGGTAGAGAGGGCTTACAATCAGACTGTAATTTGGGATGTGCATTCTCCAGAACCCCACAACACCTAAGAAAGCTTGTGTTTCTTTCTTGTTAGTTGGTGGAGACATTGCTGTTATCTTGTTGATCACATCTGTGGGGATCTGGCGACGTCCATCTTGCCATTTTATTCCCAAAAATTGAATCTCCTGTGCAGGTCCCTTGACCTTATTCTGTTTTATGGCAAAACCGGCCTTCAGCAGGATTTGGATTATCTTCCTCCCTTTCTCAAAAACTTCTTCCGCTGTATCACCCCACACGATGATGTCATCAATGTATTGCAGGTGTTCTGGAGCTTGCCCCTGTTCCAGTGCAGTCTGGATCAATCCATGGCAGATGGTAGGGCTGTGTTTCCACCCCTGGGGCAGTCGGTTCCAAGTGTACTGGACGCCCCTCCAAGTGAAAGCAAACTGTGGCCTGCATTCTGCTGCCAAAGGGATTGAGAAAAATGCATTGGCAATATGAATTGTGCCATCCCACTTGGCTGCCTTTCACTCCAGTTCATATTGAAGTCCTAGCATGTCCGGTATGGCAGCACACAATGGTGGTGTGACTTCGTTCAGGCCACGATAGTCTACTGTTAATCTCCACTCTCCATTAGACTTTTGCACTGGCCACATGGGGCTATTAAAGGGTGAGCGGGTCCTGCTGATCACTCCTTGGCTCTCCAGTCTGCGGATCAGCTTATGGATGGGAATCAAGGAGTCTCGGTTGGTGCGATATTGCCGCCGGTGCACTGTTGTGGTCGCAGTTGGCACTTGTTGTTCTTCGACCTTCAGCAACCCCACAACAGAAGGATCCTCTGAGAGACCAGGCAAGGTGGACAGCTGCTTAATTTCCTCTGTCTCCAAGGCAGCGATACCAAAAGCCCATCTATACCCTTTTGGGTCTTTGAAGTACCCTCTCCTGAGACAGTCTATGCCAAGGATGCATGGAGCCCCTGGACCAGTCACAATGGGGTGCTTTTGCCTCTTCCTCCCAGTCAGGCTGATTTCAGCTTCCAGCATAGTTAACGCTTGGGATCCTCCTGTCACTCCAGAAATATAAATGGGTTTCACCCCTTGATACCTTGATGGCATCAGAGTACACTGTGCATTGGTATCTACTAGAGCCTTATACTTCTGTGAGACTGATGTGCCAGGCCATCTGATCCACACAGTCCAGTAAACCCGATTATCCCTCTCCTCCACCTGGCTGGAGGCAGGGCCCCTCTAATAGTGATCACAAAATTCTCCACTTCTGTCTTGCAGAAAGGGATTCGTATTCCTTATCACAGGAGCTGGAGTAAAATCAGCTCTTTCAGTCCATCTGGGAAACTGCTCACCAGAGACTGGAGCAGCAGCTTTCCTGGGAGGATCGTCCTTGACCATTGTTCTCCTCTTCAGTTCACGCACCCGTTGCTCCAGAGCTGAAGTAGGTTTTCCATCCCACTTTCTTATGTCTTCTCCATGATCCCGTTGGTAAAACCATAAGGTGGCCCGTGGCGTGTACCTCCTATATTTTCTTTCTCGAGCAGTAGGGCGCCTTCTGTTAATAGCTGAGACATGGGTTGGTACGCGTGGGGAGCTGGATAGATCGGATAAATCGTCTCTCAATTGCCTCTCGTCTGCTTTTGTTTACAGGGGCAACAGACATTGTCACGAACGGGCCATTTGGTTTAGCTGCAGTGTTTGTCACTGTGGTTGGAGTGGCTGCAGTGTCTGCCACTAGGATTGGAGTGGTTGCAATGTCTATTGCTGGAGTTGGTGCAGCTGTTGTGCTTGGGAGTTGAGTAACACCAACAGCTGCATTGTTTATTGCTGTCAGGGTTTGAGTAGCTACTGTGCTTGTCACTGGGGTTGGTGTAGCTGCGGTGCTTGGAGTAGCTATATTGTCTTTTGCTGTTGGGGTTTGAGTAGCTGTTGTGCTTGTCACTGGGGTTGATGTAGCTGCTGTACTTGGAGTAGCTACATTGTCTGTTGCTGTCGGGGTTTGAGTAGCTGTTGTGGTTGTCACTGGGATTGGTGTAGCTGCTGTACTTGGAGTAGCTGTATTGTCTGTTGTGGTCAGGGTTTGAGTAGCTGCTGTGCTTGTTGTTGGCATAGCTGCATTGTCTGTTGCTTTGCCATCAGATCCAGAGACATCTTTTTCCCTTTGAAGGTGCTGGATAGTGTTGAGCAGGGCTCTGTAGGCGTAGGCCAAGCCCCAGCACGTTGCCGCGAGTTGCCCCTCTCTGGTATAACCAGGACAACAGCACACCTCGTTCAAGTGTTTTACTAGTTTTCCGGATGTTGCACTTGTTCAGGGGTGAAGTTCCAAAGCACTGGAGGGGCCCACTGGCCTAGATACTTGCCCATACTATCCCACACACCCTGCCACTCATGACTGTCCAGCCTCAGGGAAAATCTCTTGGTGGTCCTCCTACATCGTCGTATAACCCTAGACCAGATTCGAACCCGATACTGCTTAACTTTCAAGATCAGACAAAATAGGGTGTTCCCAGGGTGGGATGGCCGTGGGTAAAACACACTCCGTATGTTTGCCAACATGCTGATCCCCAGCACAGTCAGCAGGTAGGTTTCAAGGGTACTCAAAGGCCATCTAAAACCTTCAGAACTCTCAACTGCTGTTGCAAATAGGCTGGTGGGGGAACAGGGGGTGTAAGGGAATGCCTCCTTCGGAGGTTGACCTCCCGAGGAGAAAAAAAAAGATATGCAATTGCTAAAATATTTCATTATATACCTCCCAAAGTATAGAGGTGATGGCCACATCAGAAGCGCAAGCCAGACCAGTTTCACGATCAATGAGTCTATTGTATTACAAGTCATTACCATGAAGTATAGTGAAACAAGAACCTTAGCCCAGGCCCCCCAGCCGATAAACACTAAAACAGCAAATAGTGGCTGTAAGTAAGGTACAACATGCTGAAACTCTGAGATCAAGCACAAGTCTGAGAGCCAAATAGTCACCATTGTGACCAGTAGTAACAATGAATGCTTATCACAAATATGATTAGAACACACTCTGTTCAGATCTGTCGTTATCTCAACCCTTCGAGCCCCACGTTGAGCTCCAAAAAGAACTGTTGTGGTTTGAGCCCAGCCGGTAACTCAGAACCACACAGCCGCTCGCTCACTCCCCCCCTTCTTCCTCCCCCCGCTCCCAGAGGGATGGGGAGGAGAATCAAAAGAATTTAACTCCCACGGGTTGAGATAAGAGCAGTCCCGCAACTAAGGTATAATACAAAACCGCTACTGCTACCACCAATGATAATAATTATTAGTGAAATAACAAGGGGAGAGGATACAATTGCTCACCATCCGCCGACCGATACCCAGCCCGACCCGAGCAGTGATCTGGGCCTTCTGGGTAACTCCCCCCAGTTTATATACTGGGCATGACGTGCTGTGGGATGGAATACCCCTTTGGCCAGTTTGGGTCAGGTGTTCTGTCTCTGTTTCCTCCTGGCTTCCCCTCCTCCCTGGCAGAGCATGAGACTGAGAAAGTCCTTGGTTGGAATAAACATTACTTAGCAACAACTAAAAACATCAGTGTTATCAGCATTGTTCCCAGGCTGAAAGTTAAAAAACACAGCACTGCACCAGCTACTAAGAAGGAGAAAAATGACCTCTCTAGCTGAACCCAGGACACAACCTTTTTGAAATATTTGGTAAAAGGCTGAGCTGGAGGGGAAAGGAGAACAGCAGTTAAGTCATTTCCTAAGCAAGAAGCACTGTAAATGAAAACTCTGTGCTCTGTGGAAAGGTACTAACCACAGCCATGAATGTTCTCAGGTGGTGTTAGTCACCAGCTCCTTTGAAGTCAGTGACGTGACACTGATTTATGGCAGCCAAGGAGTCAGGCCCACTGTTAGTTAACTCTAAATGGTATCCTAGCAGAGATGTTTCAATTATTTGCAATTCTAGAGGGAGTCACAATGTCACTATTCTGGACTCTCTGGTCTTTTCAGAGCAGAGAGACTAGGGAATGAACATGCCTTTCTCCAAGTACATCCCTGTGGCTTATTTTCGAAACCCTTTTATACAACAGTGACTTACAAACAAAAGAAATTCTATTGCATTACCTGGAAAGCTGCAGTTGCACACTGAAGTGACCCTTTTTAGCAAACAGATTTCTCCCATTATTGGAAGAGATATTCTTCCTCCCTGCCTCTTCAGATATCCCTTTTCCTGTGTAGGACAGATCCAGCTGCTGGTCTGTCTGAAGCACCCATTCCATGCAGAGCAGGGGAACTCTTTTAAATCCTCACCACAACAAGGTGTCTACCTTTGAGATTCTTGGCTGTATGAGGCCCAGTCCTTGAAGCAAACAGACATCTTGTTGTTGATTTGGGTGTGCTGTAGATCAGGGCCCTGGTTGTCATGGTCTAGTGCTGTAATACAATAACTGTCTTAAACATGAGTTTTTCCAATAGAAAAAAGGTTTTCATTACCTTGATTTCTAAGGATTTGGAAATTCTTGGGCTGTTCAGTCAGTTACAAATTTGTCTTTGCTGGATAAGATTTTCTTTTTTTTCTTCCTTCTTGAAGCATCTCCACTCATCATCAGAGGTTGCATCCCATCTCCTGTGACATATGACAAGTGAATGCTTTCCATGCTCTTTATTTTCCTGTGTGCATTCTCCTTGCGTGGCACACATCTCTCCACCATGGCAGACTGGGCACTGGGAAAGGGAGCCAGGCAGGCAGCCCAACAACTGCTCTAGGATACTGGGCTCCTAAATGTTAATTCTTATAAGATTTGGTGCAGTCAGAAGGGAGTGGTGTGGGGTTGTATTTGGAGGACAGTGGACATGTGATGAGCCAGCCATATGAGGGCCTCTTCTAAGCATGCAGCCGCATACCAAGAAGAAGATAAGAGGATGTGAACCAGCCATCAGAGAGCTTCTTCTAAACACGTAGCCGCATACCAAGAAGAAGATAAGAGGAAGAAAACATCTGCAGTCGGATACATGGGAAGAACACCAGGAATTAGGTGATCCAATAAGGACACTTACCGAGCTGCATGATTGCCTCATGCAAGAGGGCTTTTACCAATCAAAGGGCGCTTGACCACATGTAGAGATAGAAAACTCTGTATATAAAGGGATCGTGGAAACAATAAAGTGGCTTCTGCTTGATTCACATTGAATCGTGTAGGGTCCATTGTCGTCTCTCCTCAGTTGGTGACCCCGACGTGATCGTCATACGATAGTACCGGGAGCAACCCCGAAGGAGAGGACCGGCTGGAGAGCCGAGCCAGTGGGACTGGAGTCGGGACGGATCGGAGGACGGTCCGTGAAGAAAAAGAATGTACGTTGCAACGGGACACCCTTGGAGGTGAGCAGGCGGTAATAAGAGATGGGGCAGAGTGTAACAAAGGAAGAAAGCGTGATTGTGAAACTGCTCCTACATATACTCTCTAAGAGAGGAATTAAACACAACGAGCTTGTGCTCTGAAACTTATTAATATGGTGCCGAGAGAACGGGTTCCCCCCAGATCCACAGGCTGCTTTTAAGGTCGAAACTTGGGAAAAGGTTGGGGAACGGTTATGGGATGCTGTAAGCGACGGCAGCAAAGAAGCTAAGGGACTAGCAACTACTTGGAAGCTGATTCTAATGACCCTTCAAGCGACGAGGGCGGTGTGATCAGCTGCTGCCGGAGCTTTTATAGCTTTACAGCCCCCATTGTCTAAGATCAAAGTTTTCGATCGGCTCCCTGTCCCTTCCCCCGCTGCCCCGTCGGCATCTCTGACAGAGGACAAGATGGATCCCCGGAAAAACGAGGGGATGGAAGTGAATGAATCCTGGTCCGTACCACTGCGTCCCGACCCTTGCGTAGAAAAGCCACCCTGGGGAGAGCCGCTGCCCATCCCACCCGACCCATCTCACTCTAAGAGCCAGCCATCGCTTTTTCCACCTCTCCCTCCGTCCACGCCTCCCCCACCAACGTCTCCGCAAAAATCATCCACGCTCGAGCCCCACAGGGAACTGGACTGGCCACAGAAACTGCTTCAAAAGTTGGAGGACTTGGAAAGAGAAGAACACAGGGGGGAGGAGGAGGGCGTGATAGCAAGCTGCGGGAAGCTCCAGGGGGTGGGGGGAGGCGAGAGATGAAACTGCTAAAACTGACCAGGACCCAACACGACGATGGAGAGGGATTATTCAGAATGCATTAGTGGGGGGAGAAAAAAAAAAAAAAAAAAAAAGAAAAAAAAATTGCAAAAGAATTTGCAAAAGGATAGAAAAAAGAGGGATTTGAGACAAGGAAGTACAAAATGCAATATAATCTTTTGTAAATAAGAAAATTTAGTTCTAAGTAACTTTAAGCTTGGTGGCTTTGTATATAACAACAAAACTTTCCAAACCTAAAAAAAGGCCCGACCAAAAGAACACAATAAGGGTCCTTGTCTAAGATGAATCATTGTAGCTGACATACTTTTGGAACCTTATGACCTTCGTACAAAATTTATTGTAGCCAAAACAGGATTGTAGCTAAGGAGTAGCTGAAACTAAGCACATGTTCAGGAGGTGATGTAGCAAAGTTAACTGATAAGTAGAAGGACAAGGAGAAATCACTCATTTATGCCAGCAGTGTTACCGAACTAATTAAGTTGGCAAGTTCTTAATGAGTTCTACGAATCAGTTTAGCACCCCAGATGGGACCCTCTCTGCTCGGCTGCAGGACCCGCTGAGAACAGGGCTCCCTAGGGCCCCCGGGGAATTTTCCCGGAGGGACCCCTCAACTCACTCGGATCACTGCAGGAGCAGACAAGGACCACCTTTAAGAAGGTATTCTTTTGTAAATATTGTTTTGTTTTGGTTAACATTCCATAAGTCGTAGGAGACGTCCTGCGCGGGAGTCTGTTTGAAGTTTGGATTTTGGTGGGTTAACCTTTTGTTTGGAGCCTTCTGTAAATCGAGATATAGAAATCTCGTAGGTAAAGGCGTATACCCGGCTGCTAGCGCTCGATTGGTGTACATTTGGATTTGTTTCTGTTTGTGACTTGCTGGTATTTGACCTAGTTTTGTGGATTATCATCACGGTAACGATTTTGGTGTTGACGATATAATATGGTTAAGGCTGCACTGTATGTTGTGATTGTGTCCTTAATAGTTGTTTGTCTAATTGGATTTTTTTTGTGTTTTAGGTATTGTAGTTGTGTGGAGTGTGTTTGTGGGATCCCTTGTGTGTGTGTGTAAAATTAATAATGATGGGATATCAACAGAGCAAAGTAATGTATGCAGATATGTTTTTCACGTTAAGAAACCAGCAGGAGTGGCAGAAGGAATGTGGAATTAAGAGAGCTCTGCCAGATCCCTTACTTTTAGCTTTGGAAAGGGACAGGAGCAATTAGAGAAAGGTCACATTAAACCGACCACAAGCCCTTGGAATACCCCAATTTTTACAATTCCAAAGAGAAGTGGCAAATGGCGCCTATTGCATGATCTGAGGAAAATTAATGAGGTCATGGAGGATATGGGGGCGTTACAGCCTGGATTACCCTCCCCAAATATGATTCTGAAAAACTGGGACATTTTAATTATCGATTTAAAAGACGATTGCTTTTTTACCATTCCCCTGCATCCAGAAGATTATCAGAAATTCGCTTTTTCTGTACCGAGCGTAAACAAAAGTGAACCTATGAAAAGGTACCACTGGGTAGTGTTACCGCAGGGCATGAAAAATTCACCAACCATGTGCCAGGTGCCTGGGCACTTACTCCAGTACGTGAAGCGCATCCAGACTTGCTTATTTATCATTACATGGATGACATTTTGATAGCCGGAAAACAGCTGAATGGAGACCAATTGATTGTTGAATTACAAAATGTGTTGCAGTCAAACGGGCAACAATTGGCCCCTGAAAAAATACAAAAAACAGAAGTATGGAAGTATCTTGGCTGGGAAATCGACAAAGCAGTTATTTAACTTCAAAAGGTGGAACTCCGGATGGAGATCCACACCTTGAATGATGTACAAAAATTGTTAGGAGATTTAAACTGGGTGAGGACCTATGTGGTATTACCAATGAGGAGTTGGCATCTCTGATGAGGTTACTCAGGGGAGGAGGTGGTGCAAACGCGCCCCGGACATTGACAAATGAGGCCAAAGAGGCTTTACAGCAGATTAGCGTAAAAGTTAATAAGGCCTACACCCATCGCTGGAACCCTGATTATGGGATAGGTTTAGCAATAATCAATAGCGAGCAGCACCCTTTTGCTGTAATACTGCAATGGATTCCTGGAAGAGATCCTTTGTGGTTATTAGAGTGAGAGTTTTTATCGGCACAGTCAAAGCGGACAGTTACAACACGAATGGAGGCGCTAGCACAATTAATCATGAGGGCGCGAAATCGAATTGTTGAAATAGCAGGGAAAGAACCATCTTTTATCATAATACCTTTAGTGGCAGAATATTTAGCTTGGGCTTTGCGCCAGTGTATTTTATTGCAAGTGGCATTGCTGGATTATTCGGGTGAAGTAAAGGTGCGCTATCCACCACACAAGTTTTTTAGTGTACTACATTCCTGTCAAATAGAAGAGCGACCTAGACGCTCTGCACGTCCGGTAGATGGTGCTACAGTCTTTACAGATGCAGGAGGAAGATCTCAAAAGGCTGCCATCACGTGGCAGGCCAACGGGCAATGGCATGATGTAGTTTTAACAGACTGTCAAGGCTCCACACAACATTTGGAGTTGCGAGCCGTGGTAGAAGTGTTTGCTCGATGGAAGACAACACCAGCCAATGTTGTTTGTGATTCACTGTATGTAATAGGAGTTGTATCACATATAGAACGAGCATTGCTGAAAGAGAGAAACGGTGAGGTATTGTACAAACTATTTCAGAGGTTGTGGCTATTGCTGTCAGAAAGACAATGTGAATATTTTATCACCCATATTCGGAATCACACAGGAATAATCGAAGGCTTAGTGAAAGGCAACCGGAGAGCTGACAAGCTGGTAGTGCCGCTATGGGCGGCTCCCTCAACGGACCGGTTCGCGCAAGCCAGACAGTCTCATGATTTTTTCCACCAGTCAGCCAAAGTACTGCGCCGCCAATTCGGGCTGTCTGAATCAGATGCCCGGGGCATTGTCCAGTCGTGCCCCGATTGTCAACAGTATACCGGAGGCTTGGCTCCTGGAGTCAATCTTCATGGTACTGCACCTTTAGAAATTTGGCAAATGGATGTTACGCATGTCCCAGAATTCAGTGAACAAAAATATGTGCATGTCTGCTTGGATTGTTTTTCTCTTGCAGTTTAGGCTACAGCTCAGACTGGCGAATCTAGCAAACATGTGCAGTGTCACATGCGTCACAAGGCTATAGTGGCCCTTGGCATGCCACAAGAAATCAAAACTGACAACGGCCTTGGCTATGTAGCTCATTCCACGCAAGCGTTTTTCCAGCTCTGGGGCATTACTCACTTGATGGGTATGCCCCATTCACCTACCGGTCAGGCTATGGTCAAACGTATGAATCAGATATTGAAGCGTTTGCTTCAAAAACAAAAAGGGGGAGAAGGTGCTATATCACCAACAGATAGATTAAACAAAGTCCTATATGTGTTAAATTTCTTACGATTGCCGCAAGATAGCTTGGTGCCACCAATGGTAAAACATGGGGCTGATCCACAAGGAGGGTTGGAAGAAGTTAAGAGCAGACAATGTAAGGTAATGATTAAAAACGGGATAACAGGGGCCTGGGAAGGACCATTTAAGTTAATCACATGGGGAAGAGGATATGCATGTGTTGTTACAGATACAGGAACCAGATGGATACCAGCCAAGTGGGTAAAGCCATGGCAAGAAAAGTTGCATGACCCACCCGAAAACACCCCAGCACCTAAGGACTCCGTGCCATAACTGTGTAACTTGGGAGCCTTGGAGTTTGTGTGTTTGCGAGTATTGTGGAGTCAGATGGTATTGTCGAAGTTCTAGAGCACGCGCGGGGTAGAAGGTTATCAGTCACAGTGGTTCTAGGGATGTGTGTCAAATGACACATTGTTTAAGTTAGAGTCAATATTACTTGTCAGCAAGGATACAACTGAGGCCCAATTGTAATGATCAGGTACAATCTTGGGATATGCCGTCTCGAGTTATTGTCTCCTTGTTTGCACCTGGAGTAGCTGCAGCAAAAGTATTAGGAGACGTGACTGAGTTAGGGCATTGGGCCGCAGTGTAGATAAATTTAGCATCAGAAGAACTTATGCAAATGCTTAATGATGTAGATAGCACAAGACACGCTGTTTTGCAAAATAGAGCTGCAATTGGTTTTTGCTTTTAGCACAGGGTCACGGGTGTGAGGATTTTGAAGGGATGTGTTGTATGAGTCTATCTGACCATTTGGAGTCAATTCATAAAAGTCTCAAGGAGATAGAAGACAACATGAACAAACTAACGGTGGTCAATTCAGGTTTAGATAAGTGGTTAAGGGGTTGGGGCATAACGGGATGGCTTTTAGATCTTTGTAAACAAGGCATTGTAACTTTAAGTATAATTGTGATTGTATTGTTAATCGTTCCCTGTATCTTAAAGGGAGTGTCTAACATGATTACTAATTCCTTGAAGAAAGTTTGGCTGGTTCAAAGAGAAAAAGGGGGAATTGTGGGGTCGTATTTGGAGGAGAGTGGACATGTGATGAGCCAGCCATATGAGGGCCTCTTCTAAGCATGCAGCTGCATACCAAGAAGAAGATAAGAGGATGTGAACCAGCCATCAGAGAGCTTCTTCTAAACACGTAGCTGCATACCAAGAAGAAGATAAGAGGAAGAGAACATCTGCAGTCGGATACATGGGAAGAACACCAGGAATTAGGTGATCCAATAAGGACACTTACCGAGCTGCGTGATTGCCTCGTGCAAGAGGGCTTTTACCAATCAAAGGGCGCTTGACCACATGTAGAGATAGAAAACTCTGTATATAAAGGGATCGTGGGAACAATAAAGTGGCTTCTGCTTGATTCACACTGAATCGTGTAGGGTCCATTGTCTTCTCTCCTCAGGGTGGTGTGTATTTGAGGTGTTTCTGTCTTCTGCTCTTTGATTACAAGAGCATTATTTGGTACAGACCGTATACAGATCTTGTTAGACAAAATCCCATCAGCTGGAGAAGCACTGGCCCTGATCTTCACCTGGAAAAAAAACAGGCTTTAATGGAGCAATGATGATTTGTGCCAACTAAAAACCTGTTATGGGATTTGGCCACTTATGCTTAGGGAGCAGAAATCTGCTTTTTCTTTTCTGATCTTTCAAATTGCCACTGTAATTTTTCCCCAGGTTATGTGCACTCAGTGTGTTCTGTCAGTCTGAGAAGTGGTAATGTCACTGCTAGGGGCATTATGGTTCACAGAAGGTAGGATTTATACTGAGTTAGACAGATAGCGGGATGTCTGCTGCCTGAACACAACATGTTACAGAGATAGAACCAACATTTTCAACACTAAAATCCCAAATTATGGACTGAGGAGATCTCTGTCTGGAAGATTTTAGGTGGATTTTTATCTCTTTTCTCAGATTAATACAAGCCTTTAAAAGTATATAATTACTGATACTTTGTCTAAATAATTGGAGGTCAGAGTAAAGAAGGATCAATAACTGTTGCGTTAAAAGGTAAGACAATTTGGCAGAAAATAAACCCCCTTGCGTTCCAGCTGGTCCTCAGATATTAGAGGGGCTGGGTGCGGCTAGGCTTAGATTCTGAGTGATGCCCAATTTGCCACTATCAGTCCGGTCGCATTCAATATATTGAATAATCACGATTCCGGATGCACTAATAGTGCACTACACCTTCAGTCTAATTGTGCTCACGAACTAACACGGCCACACTGAAGGATCTGGTGGCGTTCAATGAGAGATTTATTACGATTAGCTACTTAAACAGTGCAGTTTATTAAAGCAACAGATACAGGTTCTTGTGGATTGCCGGTGATAAATACACTGTCTGCAAAAGCACATGCAAATAATAAGGTATACAAACGCCCGACAAAGTTATGAATAATACAGCCTGGCTTTAAAGTATAAAAGTAAAAAGTAACTCTACATAGAGATTCCTAATTTTCCCGGGGAAGCACTGGATACAGTGCAAGTCTTACCCAAAGGCGTCCCTATGGGGGGAAGAAAGGTCCAGCCCGTCGACCGGTCCCAGGAGTCAAGGATAATCTGCTGATGGAATCTTCCTCGGCTCGTCCACAATGATGTCTTCCCTAATGCCCCCCACTCCTTGGGCCATTTTTATACTATTTTTCACCTTCAAGGTGGAGCTTGAGTGACTCTAGTCATACATACCTTTATTGTTCTTGGTGTAAAATTCTCTTGCTTTGCTTTTAAAGGTATATACCACAAGAAATTCAAAGAGCATGCTCAAAGAGGGGTGGTCTCACTTTGGAGGCAGGTAGCATTGGAGATGGAGGTGTGTTTTCATATTAAAATGCATTATAATGAAGCAAAGTTCATACAAAGGACAGCATTTTGTTAAAAGATGACAGACTGTTGGCTCAGGGTAGCAAGTATGCAGCTTATCAGTTTCAAGTACCACCTAGTTCCCATCTCTGCTGGTGTTGGGACAGAGCTTGGCTGCAGAATCTCCGCTCTGCTCCATCCTCCGTCAAGCAATATTGCCACAGGAACTGCTGTGAAGTGAATTCCTGGCATACCAGGTGCAGCTGCATCTTACTCTGAAAGTCCTTTATTCCTTTATGTGTGAACAATGCTACATTTTCAAATATAAGTTTAATTTCTAAATCATATTCAGTAATTATTCCACAATAACAAATAAGTAGTCTATATTTTCTTAGATGTCAATGTAAAGGAGGTCAGACATGGCACACTAGGAAGTGAAGAATACACACTTGGGGGGGGCTGTTTTGTATTCATATAAGGACCATTTGTGGTGACAAAGAAGGTGAATCCTATTGCCCATGGAGCTGGTAAACACAGGAAAGGTAGCAGTGATGCTAGTGTCCCACTGTCAAGCCAGGCTCAGGGCCACACTAAGATGTGGGCTCTCTCTGAACATGAAGAGGAAATGGAAAGGAGCAGATGTCCTGTGTTTGGCTGTAACAGTTATTTTTCCCCTTCCTAGTAGCTGGTGCAATACTGTGTTTTCGACTTTAGTCTGAGAACAATGCTGATAACATGCCAATGTTTTTAGTTGTTGCTAAGTAACGCTTACCCCAATCAAGGACTTTTCAGTCTCATACTTTGCCAGTGAGGAGGGGCACAAGAAGCCGGGAGGAAGCAGAGACAGGACACCTGACCCAAACTACCCAAAGGGGTATTCCATACCACAGCACGTCATGCCCAGTATATAAACCGGGGGGAGTTACCTGGAAGGCGCAGATCGCTGCTCGGATCAGGCTGGATATTGGTTGGCAGGTGGTGAGCAATTGTACTGTGCATCACTTGTGTTTTGATTTTTTTTCCTTTTCCCTTTTAGTTTTATATTCTCTCCCCTTGTTATTTCCCTTATCATCATTATTATTGGTGGTAGTAGTAGTAGTTTTGTATTATACCTTAGTTACTGGACTGTTCTTATGGCAACCCATGGGATTTGCATTATTTTGATTCTCCTCCCCATCCTTCTGGGAGTGGGGGGGAAGAAGCAGGGGGGAGTGAGCGAGCGGCTGCGTGGTTCTGAGTTACCGTCTGGGCTTAAACCACGACATTCCTTTGTGGCGCCCAACGTAGGGCACGAAGGGTTGAGATAACGACAGATCTGACTAGAGTGTTTCTAATCGTATTTGTGATAAGCATTCATTGTTTTGGATTAATAGTCACTCTTCACAATGTTGATTTATTTGCTCTCGGAGTTGTTGCACTTTGTCTCAGAGTATCAGCATGTCATACCTTACCTGCAGCCAGTATTTGCGGTTTAAACATTTATCGGCTTTGGGGCCTGGGCTAAGGTTCTTGTTTTGCTGTACTTTATGGAAATGACTTGTAATACAACAGACTCATTGACCATGAAACTGGGCTGGTATGCATCCTCAGCGTGGTCATCACCTCTATACTATGGGAGGCATGTAATGGGAATGTTTAACAATTACACATCTTTTTTTCCTTCACTGTGAAGGAGATGAGATATTCCCTCAAACCCTAACCCGCTCCCCCACCAGGCTATATACAGTAGAAGTAGATGCTGGAAATGATAAAGATCTTGAATATCCTTTCAATGCCCTTGAAAGCACCCTGCTCCTTTTTCTGGGAATCGTCATGTTGCTGCATATGCTATCTTCTGCCTATGTGTCGTGGTTTGAGCCCAGCTGGTAACTCAGAACCACACAGCCGCTCGGTCACCCCCCCGCCCCTTCTTCCTCCCCCCGCTCCCGGAGGGATGGGGAGGAGAATCGGAAGAATGTAACTCCCACGGGTTGAGATAAGAGCAGTCCCACAACTAAGGTATAATACAAAACCACTACTGCTACCACCAATGATAATAATGATTAGTGAAATAACAAGGGGAGAGGATACAATTGCTCACCACCCGCCGACCGATACCCAGCCCGACCCGAGCAGTGATCTGGGCCTTCCGGTTAACTCCCCACGGTTTATATACTGGGCATGACGTGCTGTGGCATGGAATACCCCTTTGGCTAGTTTGGGTCAGGTGTCCTGTCTCTGTTTCCTCCCGGCTTCCCCTCCTCCCTGGCAAAGCATGAGACTGAGAAAGTCCTTGGTTGGAATAAACATAACTTAGCAACAACAAAAAACATTGGTGTTATCAGCATTGTTCCCAGGCTGAAAGTTAAAAAACATAGCACTGCACCAGCTACTAAGAACAAGAAAAATGACTGCTATAGCTGAACCCAGGACAGTATCCACCCCTTATTCCATACCATTCATGTCATGCTCAGATCCCACATCTCTCAACACACCATCGCCCCTGTCCCATATATACACATATATATACACCCACACCCACACACAGAGAAAGATATCATTCCCTAGTGTCATGGTTTGAGCCCAGCCGGTAACTCAGAACCACACAGCCGCTCGCTCACTCCCCCCCCCCCGCTTCCTCCCCCCACTCCCGGAGGGATGGGGAGGAGAATGGGAAGAATGTAACTCCCACGGGTTGAGATAAGAGCAGTCCCGCAACTAAGGTATAACACAAAACCACTACTGCTACCACCAATGATAATCACGATTAGTGAAATAACAAGGGGAGAGGATACAATTGCTCACCACCGGCCGACCGATACCCAGCCCGACCCGAGCAGTGATCTGGGCCTTCCGGGTAACTCCTCCCGGTTTATATACTGGGCATGACGTGCTGTGGTATGGAATACCCCTTTGGCCAGTTTGGGTCAGGTGTCCTGTCTCTGTTTCCGCCCGGCTTCCCCTCCTCCCTGGCAAAGCATGAGACTGAGAAAGTCCTTGGTTGGAATAAACATTACTTAGCAACAACTAAAAACATCAGTGTTATCAGCGTTGTTCCCAGGCTGAAAGTTAGAAAACACAGCACTGCACCAGCTACTAAGAAGGAGAAAAATGACTGCTATAGCTGAACCCAGGACACCTAGTCCATGGACCAATCCCTGTAAAATTGCTGAACTCATCCAGTCCATGATGTCAGGCTCCATCTCTTGTAAAAGTCTTTCAGGGCAGGAGGGACGGAGTGTAGTGCTGAGTTGTTGCCTGCTGATGATACCGCCAAACTCGTCT